>NW_027366246.1:0-77290 GCF_046119375.1 Phyllobates terribilis
AAACATTTCTGGTATATGAATAACATGATGTTTTTCAATGGCAAAAATCAATGAATATTGTAAAAGCACAAACAGTAATTTCTCCACATTGCAAGGTGCAATTCTGAAATTTTTTGCTTTTTCCTGCTCCTCTTAGCATGATAAAGAAGATTCAAAGAGAGTGAGATGCCAGCTCCTTTCATTCAGTCAGTAGCTTCAATCATTTCTGGACGTTTTTCAATGGCAAAAATCAATGAATATTGTAAATGCACAAACAGTAATTTCTCCGCATTGCAAGGTGCAATTCTGAAATTTTTTGCTTTTTCCTGCTCCTCTTAGCATGATAAAGAAGATTCAAAGAGAGTGAGATGCCAGCTCCTTTCATTCAGTCACTAGCTTCAATCATTTCTGGTATATGAATAACATGATGTTTTTCAATGGCAAAAATCAATGAATATTGTAAATGCACAAACAGTAATTTCTCCGCATTGCAAGTTGCAATTCTGAAATTTTTTGCTTTTTCCTGCTCCTCTTAGCATGATAAAGAAGATTCAAAGAGAGTGAGATGCCAGCTCCTTTCATTCAGTCAGTAGCTTCAATTATTTCTGGACGTTTTTCAATGGCAAAAATCAATGAATATTGTAAATGCACAAACAGTAATTTCTCCGCATTGCAAGGTGCAATTCTGAAATTTTTTGCTTTTTCCTGCTCATCTTAGCATGATAAAGAAGATTCAAAGAGAGTGAGATGCCAGCTCCTTTCATTCAGTCAGTTGCTTCAATCATTTCTGGACGTTTTTCAATGGCAAAAATCAGTGAATATTGTAAATGCACAAACAGTCATTTCTCCGCATTGCAAGGTGCAATTCTGAAATTTTTTGCTTTTTCCTGCTCCTCTTAGCATGATAAAGAAGATTCAAAGAGAGTGAGATGCCAGCTCCTTTCATTCAGTCAGTAGCTTCAATCATTTCTGGACGTTTTTCAATGGCAAAAATCAATGAATATTGTAAATGCACAAACAGTAATTTCTCCGCATTGCAAGGTGCAATTCTGAAATTTTTTGCTTTTTCCTGCTCCTCTTTGCATGATAAAGAAGATTCAAAGAGAGTGAGATGCCAGCTCCTTTCATTCAGTCAGTAGCTTCAATCATTTCTGGTATATGAATAACATGATGTTTTTCAATGGCAAAAATCAATGAATATTGTAAATGCACAAACAGTAATTTCTCCGCATTGCAAGGTGCAATTCTGAAATTTTTGGCTTTTTCCTGCTCCTCTTAGCATGATAAAGAAGATTCAAAGAGAGTGAGATGCCAGCTCCTTTCATTCAGTCAGTAGCTTCAATCATTTCTGGATGTTTTTCAATGGCAAAAATCAATGAATATTGTAAATGCACAAACAGTAATTTCTCCGCATTGCAAGGTGCAATTCTGAAATTTCTTGCATTTTCCTGCTCCTCTTAGCATGATAAAGAAGATTCAAAGAGAGTGAGATGCCAGCTCCTTTCATTCAGTCAGTAGCTTCAATCATTTCTGGACGTTTTTCAATGGCAAAAATCAATGAATATTGTAAATGCACAAACAGTAATTTCTCCGCATTGCAAGGTGCAATTCTGAAATTTTTTGCTTTTTCCTGCTCCTCTTAGCATGATAAAGAAGATTCAAAGAGAGTGAGATGCCAGCTCCTTTCATTCAGTCAGTAGCTTCAAACATTTCTGGTATATGAATAACATGATGTTTTTCAATGGCAAAAATCAATGAATATTGTAAATGCACAAACAGTAATTTCTCCGCATTGCAAGGTGCAATTCTGAAATTTTTTGCTTTTTCCTGCTCCTCTTAGCATGATAAAGAAGATTCAAAGAGAGTGAGATGCCAGCTCCTTTCATTCAGTCAGTAGCTTCAATCATTTCTGGTATATGAATAACATGATGTTTTTCAATGGCAAAAATCAATGAATATTGTAAATGCACAAACAGTAATTTCTCCGCATTGCAAGTTGCAATTCTGAAATTTTTTGCTTTTTCCTGCTCCTCTTAGCATGATAAAGAAGATTCAAAGAGAGTGAGATGCCAGCTCCTTTCATTCAGTCAGTAGCTTCAATCATTTCTGGACGTTTTTCAATGGCAAAAATCAATGAATATTGTAAATGCACAAACAGTAATTTCTCCGCATTGCAAGGTGCAATTCTGAAATTTTTTGCTTTTTCCTGCTCCTCTTAGCATGATAAAGAAGATTCAAAGAGAGTGAGATGCCAGCTCCTTTCATTCAGTCAGTAGCTTCAATCATTTCTGGACGTTTTTCAATGGCAAAAATCAATGAATATTGTAAATGCACAAACAGTAATTTCTCCGCATTGCAAGGTGCAATTCTGAAATTTTTTGCTTTTTCCTGCTCCTCTTAGCATGATAAAGAAGATTCAAAGAGAGTGAGATGCCAGCTCCTTTCATTCAGTCAGTAGCTTCAAACATTTCTGGTATATGAATAACATGATGTTTTTCAATGGCAAAAATCAATGAATATTGTAAAAGCACAAACAGTAATTTCTCCGCATTGCAAGGTGCAATTCTGAAATTTTTTGCTTTTTCCTGCTCCTCTTAGCATGATAAAGAAGATTCAAAGAGAGTGAGATGCCAGCTCCTTTCATTCAGTCAGTAGCTTCAATCATTTCTGGACGTTTTTCAATGGCAAAAATCAATGAATATTGTAAATGCACAAACAGTAATTTCTCCGCATTGCAAGGCGCAATTCTGAAATTTTTTGCTTTTTCCTGCTCCTCTTAGCATGATAAAGAAGATTCAAAGAGAGTGAGATGCCAGCTCCTTTCATTCAGTCAGTAGCTTCAATCATTTCTGGTATATGAATAACATGATGTTTTTCAATGGCAAAAATCAATGAATATTGTAAATGCACAAACAGTAATTTCTCCACATTGCAAGGTGCAATTCTGAAATTTTTTGCTTTTTCCTGCTCCTCTTAGCATGATAAAGAAGATTCAAAGAGAGTGAGATGCCAGCTCCTTTCATTCAGTCAGTAGCTTCAATCATTTCTGGACGTTTTTCAATGGCAAAAATCAATGAATATTGTAAATGCACAAACAGTAATTTCTCCGCATTGCAAGGTGCAATTCTGAAATTTTTTGCTTTTTCCTGCTCCTCTTAGCATGATAAAGAAGATTCAAAGAGAGCGAGATGCCAGCTCCTTTCATTCAGTCAGTAGCTTCAATCATTTCTGGTATATGAATAACATGATGTTTTTCAATGGCAAAAATCAATGAATATTGTAAATGCACAAACAGTAATTTCTCCGCATTGCAAGGTGCAATTCTGAAATTTTTTGCTTTTTCCTGCTCCTCTTAGCATGATAAAGAAGATTCAAAGAGAGTGAGATGCCAGCTCCTTTCATTCAGTCAGTAGCTTCAATCATTTCTGGACGTTTTTCAATGGCAAAAATCAATGAATATTGTAAATGCACAAACAGTAATTTCTCCGCATTGCAAGGTGCAATTCTGAAATTTTTTGCTTTTTCCTGCTCTTCTTAGCATGATAAAGAAGATTCAAAGAGAGTGAGATGCCAGCTCCTTTCATTCAGTCAGTAGCTTCAAACATTTCTAGTATATGAATAACATGATGTTTTTCAATGGCAAAAATCAATGAATATTGTAAATGCACAAACAGTAATTTCTCCGCATTGCAAGGTGCAATTCTGAAATTTTTTGCTTTTTCCTGCTCCTCTTAGCATGATAAAGAAGATTCAAAGAGAGTGAGATGCCAGCTCCTTTCATTCAGTCAGTAGCTTCAATCATTTCTGGACGTTTTTCAATGGCAAAAATCAATGAATATTGTAAATGCACAAACAGTAATTTCTCCGCATTGCAAGGTGCAATTCTGAAATTTTTTGCTTTTTCCTGCTCCTCTTAGCATGATAAAGAAGATTCAAAGAGAGTGAGATGCCAGCTCCTTTCATTCAGTCAGTAGCTTCAATCATTTCTGGACGTTTTTCAATGGCAAAAATCAATGAATATTGTAAATGCACAAACAGTAATTTCTCCGCATTGCAAGGTGCAATTCTGAAATTTTTTGCTTTTTTCTGCTCCTCTTAGCATGATAAAGAAGATTCAAAGAGAGTGAGATGCCAGCTCCTTTCATTCAGTCAGTAGCTTCAATCATTTCTGGTATATGAATAACATGATGTTTTTCAATGGCAAAAATCAATGAATATTGTAAATGCACAAACAGTAATTTCTCCGCATTGCAAGGTGCAATTCTGAAATTTTTTGCTTTTTCCTGCTCCTCTTAGCATGATAAAGAAGATTCAAAGAGAGTGAGATGCCAGCTCCTTTCATTCAGTCAGCAGCTTCAATCATTTCTGGACATTTTTCAATGGCAAAAATCAATGAATATTGTAAATGCACAAACAGTAATTTCTCCGCATTGCAAGGTGCAATTCTGAAATTTTTTGCTTTTTCCTGCTCCTCTTAGCATGATAAAGAAGATTCAAAGAGAGTGAGATGCCAGCTCCTTTCATTCAGTCAGTAGCTTCAAACATTTCTGGTATATGAATAACATGATGTTTTTCAATGGCAAAAATCAATGAATATTGTAAAAGCACAAACAGTAATTTCTCCGCATTGCAAGGTGCAATTCTGAAATTTTTTGCTTTTTCCTGCTCCTCTTAGCATGATAAAGAAGATTCAAAGAGAGTGAGATGCCAGCTCCTTTCATTCAGTCAGTAGCTTCAATCATTTCTGGACGTTTTTCAATGGCAAAAATCAATGAATATTGTAAATGCACAAACAGTAATTTCTCCGCATTGCAAGGTGCAATTCTGAATTTTTTTGCTTTTTCCTGCTCCTCTTAGCATGATAAAGAAGATTCAAAGAGAGTGAGATGCCAGCTCCTTTCATTCAGTCAGTAGCTTCAATCATTTCTGGTATATGAATAACATGATGTTTTTCAATGGCAAAAATCAATGAATATTGTAAATGCACAAACAGTAATTTCTCCGCATTGCAAGTTGCAATTCTGAAATTTTTTGCTTTTTCCTGCTCCTCTTAGCATGATAAAGAAGATTCAAAGAGAGTGAGATGCCAGCTCCTTTCATTCAGTCAGTAGCTTCAATTATTTCTGGACGTTTTTCAATGGCAAAAATCAATGAATATTGTAAATGCACAAACAGTAATTTCTCCGCATTGCAAGGTGCAATTCTGAAATTTTTTGCTTTTTCCTGCTCCTCTTAGCATGATAAAGAAGATTCAAAGAGAGTGAGATGCCAGCTCCATTCATTCAGTCAGTTGCTTCAATCATTTCTGGACGTTTTTCAATGGCAAAAATCAGTGAATATTGTAAATGCACAAACAGTAATTTCTCCGCATTGCAAGGTGCAATTCTGAAATTTTTTGCTTTTTCCTGCTCCTCTTAGCATGATAAAGAAGATTCAAAGAGAGTGAGATGCCAGCTCCTTTCATTCAGTCAGTAGCTTCAATCATTTCTGGACGTTTTTCAATGGCAAAAATCAATGAATATTGTAAATGCACAAACAGTAATTTCTCCGCATTGCAAGGTGCAATTCTGAAATTTTTTGCTTTTTCCTGCTCCTCTTTGCATGATAAAGAAGATTCAAAGAGAGTGAGATGCCAGCTCCTTTCATTCAGTCAGTAGCTTCAATCATTTCTGGTATATGAATAACATGATGTTTTTCAATGGCAAAAATCAATGAATATTGTAAATGCACAAACAGTAATTTCTCCGCATTGCAAGGTGCAATTCTGAAATTTTTGGCTTTTTCCTGCTCCTCTTAGCATGATAAAGAAGATTCAAAGAGAGTGAGATGCCAGCTCCTTTCATTCAGTCAGCAGCTTCAATCATTTCTGGACATTTTTCAATGGCAAAAATCAATGAATATTGTAAATGCACAAACAGTAATTTCTCCGCATTGCAAGGTGCAATTCTGAAATTTTTTGCTTTTTCCTGCTCCTCTTAGCATGATAAAGAAGATTCAAAGAGAGTGAGATGCCAGCTCCTTTCATTCAGTCAGTAGCTTCAAACATTTCTGGTATATGAATAACATGATGTTTTTCAATGGCAAAAATCAATGAATATTGTAAAAGCACAAACAGTAATTTCTCCGCATTGCAAGGTGCAATTCTGAAATTTTTTGCTTTTTCCTGCTCCTCTTAGCATGATAAAGAAGATTCAAAGAGAGTGAGATGCCAGCTCCTTTCATTCAGTCAGTAGCTTCAATCATTTCTGGACGTTTTTCAATGGCAAAAATCAATGAATATTGTAAATGCACAAACAGTAATTTCTCCGCATTGCAAGGTGCAATTCTGAAATTTTTTGCTTTTTCCTGCTCCTCTTAGCATGATAAAGAAGATTCAAAGAGAGTGAGATGCCAGCTCCTTTCATTCAGTCAGTAGCTTCAATCATTTCTGGTATATGAATAACATGATGTTTTTCAATGGCAAAAATCAATGAATATTGTAAATGCACAAACAGTAATTTCTCCGCATTGCAAGTTGCAATTCTGAAATTTTTTGCTTTTTCCTGCTCCTCTTAGCATGATAAAGAAGATTCAAAGAGAGTGAGATGCCAGCTCCTTTCATTCAGTCAGTAGCTTCAATTATTTCTGGACGTTTTTCAATGGCAAAAATCAATGAATATTGTAAATGCACAAACAGTAATTTCTCCGCATTGCAAGGTGCAATTCTGAAATTTTTTGCTTTTTCCTGCTCCTCTTAGCATGATAAAGAAGATTCAAAGAGAGTGAGATGCCAGCTCCTTTCATTCAGTCAGTTGCTTCAATCATTTCTGGACGTTTTTCAATGGCAAAAATCAGTGAATATTGTAAATGCACAAACAGTAATTTCTCCGCATTGCAAGGTGCAATTCTGAAATTTTTTGCTTTTTCCTGCTCCTCTTAGCATGATAAAGAAGATTCAAAGAGAGTGAGATGCCAGCTCCTTTCATTCAGTCAGTAGCTTCAATCATTTCTGGACGTTTTTCAATGGCAAAAATCAATGAATATTGTAAATGCACAAACAGTAATTTCTCCGCATTGCAAGGTGCAATTCTGAAATTTTTTGCTTTTTCCTGCTCCTCTTTGCATGATAAAGAAGATTCAAAGAGAGTGAGATGCCAGCTCCTTTCATTCAGTCAGTAGCTTCAATCATTTCTGGTATATGAATAACATGATGTTTTTCAATGGCAAAAATCAATGAATATTGTAAATGAACAAACAGTAATTTCTCCGCATTGCAAGGTGCAATTCTGAAATTTTTGGCTTTTTCCTGCTCCTCTTAGCATGATAAAGAAGATTCAAAGAGAGTGAGATGCCAGCTCCTTTCATTCAGTCAGTAGCTTCAATCATTTCTGGATGTTTTTCAATGGCAAAAATCAATGAATATTGTAAATGCACAAACAGTAATTTCTCCGCATTGCAAGGTGCAATTCTGAAATTTCTTGCATTTTCCTGCTCCTCTTAGCATGATAAAGAAGATTCAAAGAGAGTGAGATGCCAGCTCCTTTCATTCAGTCAGTAGCTTCAATCATTTCTGGACGTTTTTCAATGGCAAAAATCAATGAATATTGTAAATGCACAAACAGTAATTTCTCCGCATTGCAAGGTGCAATTCTGAAATTTTTTGCTTTTTCCTGCTCCTCTTAGCATGATAAAGAAGATTCAAAGAGAGTGAGATGCCAGCTCCTTTCATTCAGTCAGTAGCTTCAAACATTTCTGGTATATGAATAACATGATGTTTTTCAATGGCAAAAATCAATGAATATTGTAAATGCACAAACAGTAATTTCTCCGCATTGCAAGGTGCAATTCTGAAATTTTTTGCTTTTTCCTGCTCCTCTTAGCATGATAAAGAAGATTCAAAGAGAGTGAGATGCCAGCTCCTTTCATTCAGTCAGTAGCTTCAATCATTTCTGGACGTTTTTCAATGGCAAAAATCAATGAATATTGTAAATGCACAAACAGTAATTTCTCCGCATTGCAAGGTGCAATTCTGAAATTTTTTGCTTTTTCCTGCTCCTCTTAGCATGATAAAGAAGATTCAAAGAGAGTGAGATGCCAGCTTCTTTCATTCAGTCAGTAGCTTCAAACATTTCTGGTATATGAATAACATGATGTTTTTCAATGGCAAAAATTAATGAATATTGTAAATGCACAAACAGTAATTTCTCCGCATTGCAAGGTGCAATTCTGAAATTTTTTGCTTTTTCCTGCTCCTCTTAGCATGATAAAGAAGATTCAAAGAGAGTGAGATGCCAGCTCCTTTCATTCAGTCAGTAGCTTCAATCATTTCTGGACGTTTTTCAATGGCAAAAATCAATGAATATTGTAAATGCACAAACAGTAATTTCTCCGCATTGCAAGGTGCAATTCTGAAATTTTTTGCTTTTTCCTGCTCCTCTTAGCATGATAAAGAAGATTCAAAGAGAGTGAGATGCCAGCTCCTTTCATTCAGTCAGTAGCTTCAATCATTTCTGGACGTTTTTCAATGGCAAAAATCAATGAATATTGTAAATGCACAAACAGTAATTTCTCCGCATTGCAAGGTGCAATTCTGAAATTTTTTGCTTTTTCCTGCTCCTCTTTGCATGATAAAGAAGATTCAAAGAGAGTGAGATGCCAGCTCCTTTCATTCAGTCAGTAGCTTCAATCATTTCTGGTATATGAATAACATGATGTTTTTCAATGGCAAAAATCAATGAATATTGTAAATGCACAAACAGTAATTTCTCCGCATTGCAAGGTGCAATTCTGAAATTTTTGGCTTTTTCCTGCTCCTCTTAGCATGATAAAGAAGATTCAAAGAGAGTGAGATGCCAGCTCCTTTCATTCAGTCAGTAGCTTCAATCATTTCTGGATGTTTTTCAATGGCAAAAATCAATGAATATTGTAAATGCACAAACAGTAATTTCTCCGCATTGCAAGGTGCAATTCTGAAATTTCTTGCATTTTCCTGCTCCTCTTAGCATGATAAAGAAGATTCAAAGAGAGTGAGATGCCAGCTCCTTTCATTCAGTCAGTAGCTTCAATCATTTCTGGACGTTTTTCAATGGCAAAAATCAATGAATATTGTAAATGCACAAACAGTAATTTCTCCGCATTGCAAGGTGCAATTCTGAAATTTTTTGCTTTTTCCTGCTCCTCTTAGCATGATAAAGAAGATTCAAAGAGAGTGAGATGCCAGCTCCTTTCATTCAGTCAGTAGCTTCAATCATTTCTGGACGTTTTTCAATGGCAAAAATCAATGAATATTGTAAATGCACAAACAGTAATTTCTCCGCATTGCAAGGTGCAATTCTGAAATTTTTTGCTTTTTCCTGCTCCTCTTTGCATGATAAAGAAGATTCAAAGAGAGTGAGATGCCAGCTCCTTTCATTCAGTCAGTAGCTTCAATCATTTCTGGTATATGAATAACATGATGTTTTTCAATGGCAAAAATCAATGAATATTGTAAATGCACAAACAGTAATTTCTCCGCATTGCAAGGTGCAATTCTGAAATTTTTGGCTTTTTCCTGCTCCTCTTAGCATGATAAAGAAGATTCAAAGAGAGTGAGATGCCAGCTCCTTTCATTCAGTCAGTAGCTTCAATCATTTCTGGATGTTTTTCAATGGCAAAAATCAATGAATATTGTAAATGCACAAACAGTAATTTCTCCGCATTGCAAGGTGCAATTCTGAAATTTCTTGCATTTTCCTGCTCCTCTTAGCATGATAAAGAAGATTCAAAGAGAGTGAGATGCCAGCTCCTTTCATTCAGTCAGTAGCTTCAATCATTTCTGGACGTTTTTCAATGGCAAAAATCAATGAATATTGTAAATGCACAAACAGTAATTTCTCCGCATTGCAAGGTGCAATTCTGAAATTTTTTGCTTTTTCCTGCTCCTCTTAGCATGATAAAGAAGATTCAAAGAGAGTGAGATGCCAGCTCCTTTCATTCAGTCAGTAGCTTCAAACATTTCTGGTATATGAATAACATGATGTTTTTCAATGGCAAAAATCAATGAATATTGTAAATGCACAAACAGTAATTTCTCCGCATTGCAAGGTGCAATTCTGAAATTTTTTGCTTTTTCCTGCTCCTCTTAGCATGATAAAGAAGATTCAAAGAGAGTGAGATGCCAGCTCCTTTCATTCAGTCAGTAGCTTCAATCATTTCTGGACGTTTTTCAATGGCAAAAATCAATGAATATTGTAAATGCACAAACAGTAATTTCTCCGCATTGCAAGGTGCAATTCTGAAATTTTTTGCTTTTTCCTGCTCCTCTTAGCATGATAAAGAAGATTCAAAGAGAGTGAGATGCCAGCTTCTTTCATTCAGTCAGTAGCTTCAATCATTTCTGGGATATGAATAACATGATGTTTTTCAATGGCAAAAATTAATGAATATTGTAAATGCACAAACAGTAATTTCTCCGCATTGCAAGGTGCAATTCTGAAATTTTTTGCTTTTTCCTGCTCCTCTTAGCATGATAAAGAAGATTCAAAGAGAGTGAGATGCCAGCTTCTTTCATTCAGTCAGTAGCTTCAAACATTTCTGGTATATGAATAACATGATGTTTTTCAATGGCAAAAATTAATGAATATTGTAAATGCACAAACAGTAATTTCTCCGCATTGCAAGGTGCAATTCTGAAATTTTTTGCTTTTTCCTGCTCCTCTTAGCATGATAAAGAAGATTCAAAGAGAGTGAGATGCCAGCTCCTTTCATTCAGTCAGTAGCTTCAATCATTTCTGGACGTTTTTCAATGGCAAAAATCAATGAATATTGTAAATGCACAAACAGTAATTTCTCCGCATTGCAAGGTGCAATTCTGAAATTTTTTGCTTTTTCCTGCTCCTCTTAGCATGATAAAGAAGATTCAAAGAGAGTGAGATGCCAGCTCCTTTCATTCAGTCAGTAGCTTCAATCATTTCTGGACGTTTTTCAATGGCAAAAATCAATGAATATTGTAAATGCACAAACAGTAATTTCTCCGCATTGCAAGGTGCAATTCTGAAATTTTTTGCTTTTTCCTGCTCCTCTTTGCATGATAAAGAAGATTCAAAGAGAGTGAGATGCCAGCTCCTTTCATTCAGTCAGTAGCTTCAATCATTTCTGGTATATGAATAACATGATGTTTTTCAATGGCAAAAATCAATGAATATTGTAAATGCACAAACAGTAATTTCTCCGCATTGCAAGGTGCAATTCTGAAATTTTTGGCTTTTTCCTGCTCCTCTTAGCATGATAAAGAAGATTCAAAGAGAGTGAGATGCCAGCTCCTTTCATTCAGTCAGTAGCTTCAATCATTTCTGGATGTTTTTCAATGGCAAAAATCAATGAATATTGTAAATGCACAAACAGTAATTTCTCCGCATTGCAAGGTGCAATTCTGAAATTTCTTGCATTTTCCTGCTCCTCTTAGCATGATAAAGAAGATTCAAAGAGAGTGAGATGCCAGCTCCTTTCATTCAGTCAGTAGCTTCAATCATTTCTGGACGTTTTTCAATGGCAAAAATCAATGAATATTGTAAATGCACAAACAGTAATTTCTCCGCATTGCAAGGTGCAATTCTGAAATTTTTTGCTTTTTCCTGCTCCTCTTAGCATGATAAAGAAGATTCAAAGAGAGTGAGATGCCAGCTCCTTTCATTCAGTCAGTAGCTTCAATCATTTCTGGACGTTTTTCAATGGCAAAAATCAATGAATATTGTAAATGCACAAACAGTAATTTCTCCGCATTGCAAGGTGCAATTCTGAAATTTTTTGCTTTTTCCTGCTCCTCTTTGCATGATAAAGAAGATTCAAAGAGAGTGAGATGCCAGCTCCTTTCATTCAGTCAGTAGCTTCAATCATTTCTGGTATATGAATAACATGATGTTTTTCAATGGCAAAAATCAATGAATATTGTAAATGCACAAACAGTAATTTCTCCGCATTGCAAGGTGCAATTCTGAAATTTTTGGCTTTTTCCTGCTCCTCTTAGCATGATAAAGAAGATTCAAAGAGAGTGAGATGCCAGCTCCTTTCATTCAGTCAGTAGCTTCAATCATTTCTGGATGTTTTTCAATGGCAAAAATCAATGAATATTGTAAATGCACAAACAGTAATTTCTCCGCATTGCAAGGTGCAATTCTGAAATTTCTTGCATTTTCCTGCTCCTCTTAGCATGATAAAGAAGATTCAAAGAGAGTGAGATGCCAGCTCCTTTCATTCAGTCAGTAGCTTCAATCATTTCTGGACGTTTTTCAATGGCAAAAATCAATGAATATTGTAAATGCACAAACAGTAATTTCTCCGCATTGCAAGGTGCAATTCTGAAATTTTTTGCTTTTTCCTGCTCCTCTTAGCATGATAAAGAAGATTCAAAGAGAGTGAGATGCCAGCTCCTTTCATTCAGTCAGTAGCTTCAAACATTTCTGGTATATGAATAACATGATGTTTTTCAATGGCAAAAATCAATGAATATTGTAAATGCACAAACAGTAATTTCTCCGCATTGCAAGGTGCAATTCTGAAATTTTTTGCTTTTTCCTGCTCCTCTTAGCATGATAAAGAAGATTCAAAGAGAGTGAGATGCCAGCTCCTTTCATTCAGTCAGTAGCTTCAATCATTTCTGGACGTTTTTCAATGGCAAAAATCAATGAATATTGTAAATGCACAAACAGTAATTTCTCCGCATTGCAAGGTGCAATTCTGAAATTTTTTGCTTTTTCCTGCTCCTCTTAGCATGATAAAGAAGATTCAAAGAGAGTGAGATGCCAGCTTCTTTCATTCAGTCAGTAGCTTCAAACATTTCTGGGATATGAATAACATGATGTTTTTCAATGGCAAAAATTAATGAATATTGTAAATGCACAAACAGTAATTTCTCCGCATTGCAAGGTGCAATTCTGAAATTTTTTGCTTTTTCCTGCTCCTCTTAGCATGATAAAGAAGATTCAAAGAGAGTGAGATGCCAGCTCCTTTCATTCAGTCAGTAGCTTCAATCATTTCTGGACGTTTTTCAATGGCAAAAATCAATGAATATTGTAAATGCACAAACAGTAATTTCTCCGCATTGCAAGGTGCAATTCTGAAATTTTTTGCTTTTTCCTGCTCCTCTTAGCATGATAAAGAAGATTCAAAGAGAGTGAGATGCCAGCTCCTTTCATTCAGTCAGTAGCTTCAATCATTTCTGGACGTTTTTCAATGGCAAAAATCAATGAATATTGTAAATGCACAAACAGTAATTTCTCCGCATTGCAAGGTGCAATTCTGAAATTTTTTGCTTTTTCCTGCTCCTCTTAGCATGATAAAGAAGATTCAAAGAGAGTGAGATGCCAGCTCCTTTCATTCAGTCAGTAGCTTCAATCATTTCTGGACGTTTTTCAATGACAAAAATCAATGAATATTGTAAATGCACAAACAGTAATTTCTCCGCATTGCAAGATGCAATTCTGAAATTTTTTGCTTTTTCCTGCTCCTCTTAGCATGATAAAAAAGATTCAAAGAGAGTGAGATGCCAGCTCCTTTCATTCAGTCAGTAGCTTCAATCATTTCTGGACGTTTTTCAATGGCAAAAATCAATGAATATTGTAAATGCACAAACAGTAATTTCTCCGCATTGCAAGGTGCAATTCTGAAATTTTTTGCTTTTTCCTGCTCCTCTTAGCATGATAAAGAAGATTCAAAGAGAGTGAGATGCCAGCTCCTTTCATTCAGTCAGTAGCTTCAATCATTTCTGGACGTTTTTCAATGGCAAAAATCAATGAATATTGTAAATGCACAAACAGTAATTTCTCCGCATTGCAAGGTGCAATTTTGAAATTTTTTGCTTTTTCCTGCTCCTCTTAGCATGATAAAGAAGATTCAAAGAGAGTGCGATGCCAGCTCCTTTCATTCAGTCAGTAGCTTCAGTCATTTCTGGACGTTTTTCAATGGCAAAAATCAATGAATATTGTAAATGCACAAACAGTAATTTCTCCGCATTGCAAGGTGCAATTCTGAAATTTTTTGCTTTTTCCTGCTCCTCTTAGCATGATAAAGAAGATTCAAAGAGAGTGAGATGCCAGCTCCTTTCATTCAGTCAGTAGCTTCAAACATTTCTGGTATAAACATTTCTGGACGTTTTTCAATGGCAAAAATCAATGAATATTGTAAATGCACAAACAGTAATATCTCCACATTGCAAGGTGCAATTCTGAAATTTTTTGCTTTTTCCTGCTAATCCTAGCATGATAAAGAAGATTCAAATAGAGTGAGATGCCAGCTGCTTTCATTCAGTCAGTAGCTTCAAACATTTCTGGACGTTTTTCAATGGCAAAAATCAATGAATATTGTAAATGCACAAACAGTAATTTCTCCGCATTGCAAGGTGCAATTCTGAAATTTTTAGCTTTTTCCTGCTCCTCTTAGCATGATAAAGAAGATTCAAAGAGAGTGAGATGCCAGCTCCTTTCATTCAGTCAGTAGCTTCAATCATTTCTGGTATATGAATAACATGATGTTTTTCAATGGCAAAAATCAATGAATATTGTAAATGCACAAACAGTAATTTCTCCGCATTGCAAGTTGCAATTCTGAAATTTTTTGCTTTTTCCTGCTCCTCTTAGCATGATAAAGAAGATTCAAAGAGAGTGAGATTCCAGCTCCTTTCATTCAGTCAGTAGCTTCAATCATTTCTGGACGTTTTTCAATGGCAAAAATCAATGAATATTGTAAATGCACAAACAGTAATTTCTCCGCATTGCAAGGTGCAATTCTGAAATTTTTTGCTTTTTCCTGCTCCTCTTAGCATGATAAAGAAGATTCAAAGAGAGTGAGATGCCAGCTCCTTTCATTCAGTCAGTAGCTTCAATCATTTCTGGACGTTTTTCAATGACAAAAATCAATGAATATTGTAAATGCACAAACAGTAATTTCTCCGCATTGCAAGATGCAATTCTGAAATTTTTTGCTTTTTCCTGCTCCTCTTAGCATGATAAAAAAGATTCAAAGAGAGTGAGATGCCAGCTCCTTTCATTCAGTCAGTAGCTTCAATCATTTCTGGACGTTTTTCAATGGCAAAAATCAATGAATATTGTAAATGCACAAACAGTATTTTCTCCGCATTGCAAGGTGCAATTCTGAAATTTTTTGCTTTTTCCTGCTCCTCTTAGCATGATAAAGAAGATTCAAAGAGAGTGAGATGCCAGCTCCTTTCATTCAGTCAGTAGCTTCAATCATTTCTGGACGTTTTTCAATGGCAAAAATCAATGAATATTGTAAATGCACAAACAGTAATTTCTCCGCATTGCAAGGTGCAATTTTGAAATTTTTTGCTTTTTCCTGCTCCTCTTAGCATGATAAAGAAGATTCAAAGAGAGTGCGATGCCAGCTCCTTTCATTCAGTCAGTAGCTTCAGTCATTTCTGGACGTTTTTCAATGGCAAAAATCAATGAATATTGTAAATGCACAAACAGTAATTTCTCCGCATTGCAAGGTGCAATTCTGAAATTTTTTGCTTTTTCCTGCTCCTCTTAGCATGATAAAGAAGATTCAAAGAGAGTGAGATGCCAGCTCCTTTCATTCAGTCAGTAGCTTCAAACATTTCTGGTATAAACATTTCTGGACGTTTTTCAATGGCAAAAATCAATGAATATTGTAAATGCACAAACAGTAATATCTCCACATTGCAAGGTGCAATTCTGAAATTTTTTGCTTTTTCCTGCTAATCCTAGCATGATAAAGAAGATTCAAATAGAGTGAGATGCCAGCTCCTTTCATTCAGTCAGTAGCTTCAAACATTTCTGGACGTTTTTCAATGGCAAAATTCAATGAATATTGTAAATGCACAAACAGTAATATCTCCACATTGCCAGGTGCAATTCTGAAATTTTTTGCTTTTTCCTGCTAATCCTAGCATGATAAAGAAGATTCAAAGAGAGTGAGATGCCAGCTCCTTTCATTCAGTCAGTAGCTTCAATCAATTCTGGACGTTTTTCAATGGCAAAAATCAATGAATATTGTAAATGCACAAACAGTAATTTCTCCGCATTGCAAGGTGCAATTCTGAAATTTTTTGCTTTTTCCTGCTCCTCTTAGCATGATAAAGAAGATTCAAAGAGAGTGAGATGCCAGCTCCTTTCATTCAGTCAGTAGCTTCAATCATTTCTGGACGTTTTTCAATGGCAAAAATCAATGAATATTGTAAATGCACAAACAGTAATTTCTCCGCATTGCAAGGTGCAATTCTGAAATTTTTTGCTTTTTCCTGCTCCTCTTAGCATGATAAAGAAGATTCAAAGAGAGTGAGATGCCAGCTCCTTTCATTCAGTCAGTAGCTTCAATCATTTCTGGTATATGAATAACATGATGTTTTTCAATGGCAAAAATCAATGAATATTGTAAATGCACAAACAGTAATTTCTCCGCATTGCAAGGTGCAATTCTGAAATTTTTTGCTTTTTCCTGCTCCTCTTAGCATGATAAAGAAGATTCAAAGAGAGTGAGATGCCAGCTCCTTTCATTCAGTCAGTAGCTTCAATCATTTCTGGACGTTTTTCAATGGCAAAAATCAATGAATATTGTAAATGCACAAACAGTAATTTCTCCGCATTGCAAGATGCAATTCTGAATTTTTTTGCTTTTTCCTGCTCCTCTTAGCATGATAAAGAAGATTCAAAGAGAGTGAGATGCCAGCTCCTTTCATTCAGTCAGTAGCTTCAGTCATTTCTGGACGTTTTTCAATGCAAAAATCAATGAATATTATAAATGCACAAACAGTAATTTCTCCGCATTGCAAGGTGCAATTCTGAAATTTCTTGCATTTTCCTGCTCCTCTTAGCATGATAAAGAAGATTCAAAGAGAGTGAGATGCCAGCTCCTTTCATTCAGTCAGTAGCTTCAATCATTTCTGGACGTTTTTCAATGGCAAAAATCAATGAATATTGTAAATGCACAAACAGTAATTTCTCCGCATTGCAAGGTGCAATTCTGAAATTTTTTGCTTTTTCCTGCTCCTCTTAGCATGATAAAGAAGATTCAAAGAGAGTGAGATGCCAGCTCCTTTCATTCAGTCAGTAGCTTCAAACATTTCTGGTATATGAATAACATGATGTTTTTCAATGGCAAAAATCAATGAATATTGTAAATGCACAAACAGTAATTTCTCCGCATTGCAAGGTGCAATTCTGAAATTTTTTGCTTTTTCCTGCTCCTCTTAGCATGATAAAGAAGATTCAAAGAGAGTGAGATGCCAGCTCCTTTCATTCAGTCAGTAGCTTCAATCATTTCTGGACGTTTTTCAATGGCAAAAATCAATGAATATTGTAAATGCACAAACAGTAATTTCTCCGCATTGCAAGGTGCAATTCTGAAATTTTTTGCTTTTTCCTGCTCCTATTAGCATGATAAAGAAGATTCAAAGAGAGTGAGATGCCAGCTTCTTTCATTGTCAGTAGCTTCAAACATTTCTGGGATATGAATAACATGATGTTTTTCAATGGCAAAAATTAATGAATATTGTAAATGCACAAACAGTAATTTCTCCGCATTGCAAGGTGCAATTCTGAAATTTTTTGCTTTTTCCTGCTCCTCTTAGCATGATAAAGAAGATTCAAAGAGAGTGAGATGCCAGCTCCTTTCATTCAGTCAGTAGCTTCAATCATTTCTGGACGTTTTTCAATGGCAAAAATCAATGAATATTGTAAATGCACAAACAGTAATTTCTCCGCATTGCAAGTTGCAATTCTGAAATTTTTTGCTTTTTCCTGCTCCTCTTAGCATGATAAAGAAGATTCAAAGAGAGTGAGATTCCGGCTCCTTTCATTCAGTCAGTAGCTTCAATCATTTCTGGACGTTTTTCAATGGCAAAAATCAATGAATATTGTAAATGCACAAACAGTAATTTCTCCGCATTGCAAGGTGCAATTCTGAAATTTTTTGCTTTTTCCTGCTCCTCTTAGCATGATAAAGAAGATTCAAAGAGAGTGAGATGCCAGCTCCTTTCATTCAGTCAGTAGCTTCAATCATTTCTGGACGTTTTTCAATGGCAAAAATCAATGAATATTGTAAATGCACAAACAGTAATTTCTCCGCATTGCAAGATGAAATTCTGAAATTTTTTGCTTTTTCCTGCTCCTCTTAGCATGATAAAGAAGATTCAAAGAGAGTGAGATGCCAGCTCCTTTCATTCAGTCAGTAGCTTCAATCATTTCTGGACGTTTTTCAATGGCAAAAATCAATGAATATTGTAAATGCACAAACAGTAATTTCTCCGCATTGCAAGGTGCAATTCTGAAATTTTTTGCTTTTTCCTGCTCCTCTTAGCATGATAAAGAAGATTCAAAGAGAGTGAGATGCCAGCTCCTTTCATTCAGTCAGTAGCTTCAATCATTTCTGGTATATGAATAACATGATGTTTTTCAATGGCAAAAATCAATGAATATTGTAAATGCACAAACAGTAATTTCTCCGCATTGCAAGGTGCAATTCTGAAATTTTTTGCTTTTTCCTGCTCCTCTTAGCATGATAAAGAAGATTCAAAGAGAGTGAGATGCCAGCTCCTTTCATTCAGTCAGTAGCTTCAATCATTTCTGGACGTTTTTCAATGGCAAAAATCAATGAATATTGTAAATGCACAAACAGTAATTTCTCCGCATTGCAAGGTGCAATTCTGAAATTTTTTGCTTTTTCCTGCTCCTCTTAGCATGATAAAGAAGATTCAAAGAGAGTGAGATGCCAGCTCCTTTCATTCAGTCAGTAGCTTCAGTCATTTCTGGAAGTTTTTCAATGGCAAAAATCAATGAATATTGTAAATGCACAAACAGTAATTTCTCCGCATTGCAAGGTGCAATTCTGAAATTTTTTGCTTTTTCCTGCTCCTCTTAGCATGATAAAGAAGATTCAAAGAGAGTGAGATGCCAGCTCCTTTCATTCAGTCAGTAGCTTCAAACATTTCTGGTATAAACATTTCTGGACGTTTTTCAATGGCAAAAATCAATGAATATTGTAAATGCACAAACAGTAATATCTCCACATTGCAAGGTGCAATGCTGAAATTTTTTTTGCTTTTTCCTGCTAATCCTAGCATGATAAAGAAGATTCAAATAGAGTGAGATGCCAGCTCCTTTCATTCAGTCAGTAGCTTCAAACATTTCTGGACGTTTTTCAATGGCAAAAATCAATGAATATTGTAAATGCACAAACAGTAATATCTCCACATTGCAAGGTGCAATTCTGAAATTTTTTGCTTTTTCCTGCTAATCCTAGCATGATAAAGAAGATTCAAAGAGAGTGAGATGTCAGCTCCTTTCATTCAGTCAGTAGCTTCAAACATTTCTGGTATATGAATAACATGATGTTTTTCAATGGCAAAAATCAATGAATATTGTAAATGCACAAACAGTAATATCTCCACATTGCAAGGTGCAATTCTGAAATTTTTTGCTTTTTCCTGCTAATCCTAGCATGATAAAGAAGATTCAAAGAGAGTGAGATGCCAGCTCCTTTCATTCAGTCAGTAGCTTCAAACATTTCTGGACGTTTTTCAATGGCAAAAATCAATGAATATTGTAAATGCACAAACAGTAATATCTCCACATTGCAAGGTGCAATTCTGAAATTTTTTGCTTTTTCCTGCTACTCCTAGCATGATAAAGAAGATTCAAAGAGAGTGAGATGCCAGCTCCTTTCATTCAGTCAGTAGCTTCAATCATTTCTGGACGTTTTTCAATGGCAAAAATCAATGAATATTGTAAATGCACAAACAGTAATTTCTCCGCATTGCAAGGTGCAATTCTGAATTTTTTTGCTTTTTCCTGCTCCTCTTAGCATGGTAAAGAAGATTCAAAGAGAGTGAGATGCCAGCTCCTTTCATTCAGTCAGTAGCTTCAGTCATTTCTGGACGTTTTTCAATGGCAAAAATCAATGAATATTGTAAATGCACAAAAAGTAATTTCTCCGCATTGCAAGGTGCAATTCTGAAATTTTTTGCTTTTTCCTGCTCCTCTTAGCATGATAAAGAAGATTCAAAGAGAGTGAGATGCCAGCTCCTTTCATTCAGTCAGTAGCTTCAAACATTTCTGGTATAAACATTTCTGGACGTTTTTCAATGGCAAAAATCAATGAATATTGTAAATGCACAAACAGTAATATCTCCACATTGCAAGGTGCAATTCTGAAATTTTTTGCTTTTTCCTGCTAATCCTAGCATGATAAAGAAGATTCAAATAGAGTGAGATGCCAGCTCCTTTCATTCAGTCAGTAGCTTCAAACATTTCTGGACGTTTTTCAATGGCAAAATTCAATGAATATTGTAAATGCACAAACAGTAATATCTCCACATTGCAAGGTGCAATTCTGAAATTTTTTGCTTTTTCCTGCTAATCCTAGCATGATAAAGAAGATTCAAAGAGAGTGAGATGCCAGCTCCTTTCATTCAGTCAGTAGCTTCAATCATTTCTGGACGTTTTTCAATGGCAAAAATCAATGAATATTGTAAATGCACAAACAGTAATTTCTCCGCATTGCAAGGTGCAATTCTGAAATTTTTTGCTTTTTCCTGCTCCTCTTAGCATGATAAAGAAGATTCAAAGAGAGTGAGATGCCAGCTCCTTTCATTCAGTCAGTAGCTTCAATCATTTCTGGATGTTTTTCAATGGCAAAAATCAATGAATATTGTAAATGCACAAACAGTAATTTCTCCGCATTGCAAGGTGCAATTCTGAAATTTTTTGCTTTTTCCTGCTCCTCTTAGCATGATAAAGAAGATTCAAAGAGAGTGAGATGCCAGCTCCTTTCATTCAGTCAGTAGCTTCAATCATTTCTGGTATATGAATAACATGATGTTTTTCAATGGCAAAAATCAATGAATATTGTAAATGCACAAACAGTAATTTCTCCGCATTGCAAGGTGCAATTCTGAAATTTTTTGCTTTTTCCTGCTCCTCTTAGCATGATAAAGAAGATTCAAAGAGAGTGAGATGCCAGCTCCTTTCATTCAGTCAGTAGCTTCAATCATTTCTGGACGTTTTTCAATGGCAAAAATCAATGAATATTGTAAATGCACAAACAGTAATTTCTCCGCATTGCAAGATGCAATTCTGAAATTTTTTGCTTTTTCCTGCTCCTCTTAGCATGATAAAGAAGATTCAAAGAGAGTGAGATGCCAGCTCCTTTCATTCAGTCAGTAGCTTCAGTCATTTCTGGACGTTTTTCAATGGCAAAAATCAATGAATATTGTAAATGCACAAACAGTAATTTCTCCGCATTGCAAAGTGCAATTCTGAAATTTTTTGCTTTTTCCTGCTCCTCTTAGCATGATAAAGAAGATTCAAAGAGAGTGAGATGCCAGCTCCTTTCATTCAGTCAGTAGCTTCAAACATTTCTGGTATAAACATTTCTGGATGTTTTTCAATGGCAAAAATCAATGAATATTGTAAATGCACAAACAGTAATATCTCCACATTGCAAGGTGCAATGCTGAAATTTTTTGCTTTTTCCTGCTAATCCTAGGATGATAAAGAAGATTCAAATAGAGTGAGATGCCAGCTCCTTTCATTCAGTCAGTAGCTTCAAACATTTCTGGACGTTTTTCAATGGCAAAAATCAATGAATATTGTAAATGCACAAACAGTAATATCTCCACATTGCAAGGTGCAATTCTGAATTTTTTTGGTTTTTCCTGCTAATCCTAGCATGATAAAGAAGATTCAAAGAGAGTGAGATGTCAGCTCCTTTCATTCAGTCAGTAGCTTCAAACATTTCTGGTATATGAATAACATGATGTTTTTCAATGGCAAAAATCAATGAATATTGTAAATGCACAAACAGTAATATCTCCACATTGCAAGGTGCAATTCTGAAATTTTTTGCTTTTTCCTGCTAATCCTAGCATGATAAAGAAGATTCAAAGAGAGTGAGATGCCAGCTCCTTTCATTCAGTCAGTAGCTTCAAACATTTCTGGACGTTTTTCAATGGCAAAAATCAATGAATATTGTAAATGCACAAACAGTAATATCTCCACATTGCAAGGTGCAATTCTGAAATTTTTTGCTTTTTCCTGCTACTCCTAGCATGATAAAGAAGATTCAAAGAGAGTGAGATGCCAGCTCCTTTCATTCAGTCAGTAGCTTCAAACATTTCTGGACGTTTTTCAATGGCAAAAATCAATGAATATTGTAAATGCACAAACAGTAATATCTCCACATTGCAAGGTGCAATTCTGAAATTTTTTGCTTTTTCCTGCTAATCCTAGCATGATAAAGAAGATTCAAAGAGAGTGAGATGCCAGCTCCTTTCATTCAGTCAGTAGCTTCAAACATTTCTGGACGTTTTTCAATGGCAAAAATCAATGAATATTGTAAATGCACAAACAGTAATTTCTCCGCATTGCAAGGTGCAATTCTGAAATTTTTTGCTTTTTCCTGCTCCTCTTAGCATGATAAAGAAGATTCAAAGAGAGTGAGATGCCAGCTCCTTTCATTCAGTCAGTAGCTTCAATCATTTCTGGACGTTTTTCAATGGCAAAAATCAATGAATATTGTAAATGCACAAACAGTAATTTCTCCGCATTGCAAGGTGCAATTCTGAAATTTTTTGCTTTTTCCTGCTCCTCTTAGCATGATAATGAAGATTCAAAGAGAGTGAGATGCCAGCTCCTTTCATTCAGTCAGTAGCTTCAATCATTTCTGGTATATGAATAACATGATGTTTTTCAATGGCAAAAATCAATGAATATTGTAAATGCACAAACAGTAATTTCTCCGCATTGCAAGTTGCAATTCTGAAATTTTTTGCTTTTTCCTGCTCCTCTTAGCATGATAAAGAAGATACAAAGAGAGTGAGATGCCAGCTCCTTTCATTCAGTCAGTAGCTTCAATCATTTCTGGACGTTTTTCAATGGCAAAAATCAATGAATATTGTAAATGCACAAACAGTAATTTCTCCGCATTGCAAGGTGCAATTCTGAAATTTTTTGCTTTTTCCTGCTCCTCTTAGCATGATAAAGAAGATTCAAAGAGAGTGAGATGCCAGCTCCTTTCATTCAGTCAGTAGCTTCAATCATTTCTGGACGTTTTTCAATGGCAAAAATCAATGAATATTGTAAATGCACAAACAGTAATTTCTCCGCATTGCAAGGTGCAATTCTGAAATTTTTTGCTTTTTCCTGCTCCTCTTAGCATGATAAAGAAGATTCAAAGAGAGTGAGATGCCAGCTCCTTTCATTCAGTCAGTAGCTTCAATCATTTCTGGTATATGAATAACATGATGTTTTTCAATGGCAAAAATCAATGAATATTGTAAATGCACAAACAGTAATTTCTCCGCATTGCAAGGTGCAATTCTGAAATTTTTTGCTTTTTCCTGCTCCTCTTAGCATGATAAAGAAGATTCAAAGAGCGTGAGATGCCAGCTCCTTTCATTCAGTCAGTAGCTTCAATCATTTCTGGATGTTTTTCAATGGCAAAAATCAATGAATATTGTAAATGCACAAACAGTAATTTCTCCGCATTGCAAGGTGCAATTCTGAAATTTTTTGCTTTTTCCTGCTCCTCTTAGCATGATAAAGAAGATTCAAAGAGAGTGAGATGCCAGCTCCTTTCATTCAGTCAGTAGCTTCAGTCATTTCTGGACGTTTTTCAATGGCAAAAATCAATGAATATTGTAAATGCACAAACAGTAATTTCTCCGCATTGCAACGTGCAATTCTGAAATTTTTTGCTTTTTCCTGCTCCTCTTAGCATGATAAAGAAGATTCAAAGAGAGTGAGATGCCAGCTCCTTTCATTCAGTCAGTAGCTTCAAACATTTCTGGTATAAACATTTCTGGACGTTTTTCAATGGCAAAAATCAATGAATATTGTAAATGCACAAACAGTAATATCTCCACATTGCAAGGTGCAATTCTGAAATTTTTTGCTTTTTCCTGCTAATCCTAGCATGATAAAGAAGATTCAAATAGAGTGAGATGCCAGCTCCTTTCATTCAGTCAGTAGCTTCAAACATTTCTGGACGTTTTTCAATGGCAAAATTCAATGAATATTGTAAATGCACAAACAGTAATATCTCCACATTGCAAGGTGCAATTCTGAAATTTTTTGCTTTTTCCTGCTAATCCTAGCATGATAAAGAAGATTCAAAGAGAGTGAGATGCCAGCTCCTTTCATTCAGTCAGTAGCTTCAATCATTTCTGGACGTTTTTCAATGGCAAAAATCAATGAATATTGTAAATGCACAAACAGTAATTTCTCCGCATTGCAAGGTGCAATTCTGAAATTTTTTGCTTTTTCCTGCTCCTCTTAGCATGATAAAGAAGATTCAAAGAGAGTGAGATGCCAGCTCCTTTCATTCAGTCAGTAGCTTCAATCATTTCTGGACGTTTTTCAATGGCAAAAATCAATGAATATTGTAAATGCACAAACAGTAATTTCTCCGCATTGCAAGGTGCAATTCTGAAATTTTTTGCTTTTTCCTGCTCCTCTTAGCATGATAAAGAAGATTCAAAGAGAGTGAGATGCCAGCTCCTTTCATTCAGTCAGTAGCTTCAATCATTTCTGGTATATGAATAACATGATGTTTTTCAATGGCAAAAATCAATGAATATTGTAAATGCACAAACAGTAATTTCTCCGCATTGCAAGGTGCAATTCTGAAATTTTTTGCTTTTTCCTGCTCCTCTTAGCATGATAAAGAAGATTCAAAGAGAGTGAGATGCCAGCTCCTTTCATTCAGTCAGTAGCTTCAATCATTTCTGGACGTTTTTCAATGGCAAAAATCAATGAATATTGTAAATGCACAAACAGTAATTTCTCCGCATTGCAAGGTGCAATTCTGAAATTTTTTGCTTTTTCCTGCTCCTCTTAGCATGATAAAGAAGATTCTAAGAGAGTGAGATGCCAGCTCCTTTCATTCAGTCAGTAGCTTCAATCATTTCTGGACGTTTTTCAATGGCAAAAATCAATGAATATTGTAAATGCACAAACAGTAATTTCTCCGCATTGCAAGGTGCAATTCTGAATTTTTTTGCTTTTTCCTGATCCTCTTAGCATGATAAAGAAGATTCAAAGAGAGTGAGATGCCAGTTCCTTTCATTCAGTCAGTAGCTTCAATCATTTCTGGTATATGAATAACATGATGTTTTTCAATGGCAAAAATCAATGAATATTGTAAATGCACAAACAGTAATTTCTCCGCATTGCAAGGTGCAATTCTGAAATTTTTTGCTTTTTCCTGCTCCTCTTAGCATGATAAAGAAGATTCAAAGAGAGTGAGATGCCAGCTCCTTTCATTCAGTCAGTAGCTTCAAACATTTCTGGTATATGAATAACATGATGTTTTTCAATGGCAAAAATCAATGAATATTGTAAATGCACAAACAGTAATTTCTCCGCATTGCAAGGTGCAATTCTGAAATTTTTTGCTTTTTCCTGCTCCTCTTAGCATGATAAAGAAGATTCAAAGAGAGTGAGATGCCAGCTCCTTTCATTCAGTCAGTAGCTTCAATCATTTCTGGACGTTTTTCAATGGCAAAAATCAATGAATATTGTAAATGCACAAACAGTAATTTCTCCGCATTGCAAGGTGCAATTCTGAAATTTTTTGCTTTTTCCTGCTCCTCTTAGCATGATAAAGAAGATTCAAAGACAGTGAGATGCCAGCTCCTTTCATTCAGTCAGTAGCTTCAGTCATTTCTGGACGTTTTTCAATGGCAAAAATCAATGAATATTGTAAATGCACAAACAGTAATTTCTCCGCATTGCAAGGTGCAATTCTGAAATTTTTTGCTTTTTCCTGCTCCTCTTAGCATGTTAAAGAAGATTCAAAGAGAGTGAGATGCCAGCTCCTTTCATTCAGTCAGTAGCTTCAAACATTTCTGGTATAAACATTTCTGGACGTTTTTCAATGGCAAAAATCAATGAATATTGTAAATGCACAAACAGTAATATCTCCACATTGCAAGGTGCAATTCTGAAATTTTTTGCTTTTTCCTGCTAATCCTAGCATGATAAAGAAGATTCAAATAGAGTGAGATGCCAGCTCCTTTCATTCAGTCAGTAGCTTCAAACATTTCTGGACGTTTTTCAATGGCAAAATTCAATGAATATTGTAAATGCACAAACAGTAATATCTCCACATTGCAAGGTGCAATTCTGAAATTTTTTGCTTTTTCCTGCTAATCCTAGCATGATAAAGAAGATTCAAAGAGAGTGAGATGCCAGCTCCTTTCATTCAGTCAGTAGCTTCAATCATTTCTGGACGTTTTTCAATGGCAAAAATCAATGAATATTGTAAATGCACAAACAGTAATTTCTCCGCATTGCAAGGTGCAATTCTGAAATTTTTTGCTTTTTCCTGCTCCTCTTAGCATGATAAAGAAGATTCAAAGAGAGTGAGATGCCAGCTCCTTTCATTCAGTCAGTAGCTTCAATCATTTCTGGTATATGAATAACATGATGTTTTTCAATGGCAAAAATCAATGAATATTGTAAATGCACAAACAGTAATTTCTCCGCATTGCAAGGTGCAATTCTGAAATTTTTTGCTTTTTCCTGCTCCTCTTAGCATGATAAAGAAGATTCAAAGAGAGTGAGATGCCAGCTCCTTTCATTCAGTCAGTAGCTTCAGTCATTTCTGGACGTTTTTCAATGGCAAAAATCAATGAATATTGTAAATGCACAAACAGTAATTTCTCCGCATTGCAAGGTGCAATTCTGAAATTTTTTGCTTTTTCCTGCTCCTCTTAGCATGATAAAGAAGATTCAAAGAGAGTGAGATGCCAGCTCCTTTCATTCAGTCAGTAGCTTCAATCATTTCTGGACGTTTTTCAATGGCAAAAATCAATGAATATTGTAAATGCACAAACAGTAATTTCTCCGCATTGCAAGGTGCAATTCTGAAATTTTTTGCTTTTTCCTGCTCCTCTTAGCATGATAAAGAAGATTCAAAGAGAGTGAGATGCCAGCTCCTTTCATTCAGTCAGTAGCTTCAATCATTTCTGGACGTTTTTCAATGGCAAAAATCAATGAATATTGTAAATGCACAAACAGTAATTTCTCCGCATTGCAAATTGCAATTCTGAAATTTTTTGCTTTTTCCTGCTCCTCTTAGCATGGTAAAGAAGATTCAAAGAGAGTGAGATGCCAGCTCCTTTCATTCAGTCAGTAGCTTCAATCATTTCTGGACGTTTTTCAATGGCAAAAATCAATGAATATTGTAAATGCACAAACAGTAATTTCTCCGCATTGCAAGGTGCAATTCTGAAATTTTTTGCTTTTTCCTGCTCCTCTTAGCATGATAAAGAAGATTCAAAGAGAATGAGATGCCAGCTCCTTTCATTCAGTCAGTAGCTTCAATCATTTCTGGTATATGAATAACATGATGTTTTTCAATGGCAAAAATCAATGAATATTGTAAATGCACAAACAGTAATTTCTCCGCATTGCAAGGTGCAATTCTGAAATTTTTTGCTTTTTCCTGCTCCTCTTAGCATGATAAAGAAGATTCAAAGAGAGTGAGATGCCAGCTCCTTTCATTCAGTCAGTAGCTTCAATCATTTCTGGATGTTTTTCAATTGCAAAAATCAATGAATATTGTAAATGCACAAACAGTAATTTCTCCGCATTGCAAGGTGCAATTCTGAAATTTTTTGCTTTTTCCTGCTCCTCTTAGCATGATAAAGAAGATTCAGAGAGTGAGATGCCAGCTCCTTTCATTCAGTCAGTAGCTTCAGTCATTTCTGGACGTTTTTCAATGGCAAAAATCAATGAATATTGTAAATGCACAAACAGTAATTTCTCCGCATTGCAAGGTGCAATTCTGAAATTTTTTGCTTTTTCCTGCTCCTCTTAGCATGATAAAGAAGATTCAAAGAGAGTGAGATGCCAGCTCCTTTCATTCAGTCAGTAGCTTCAAACATTTCTGGTATAAACATTTCTGGACGTTTTTCAATGGCAAAAATCAATGAATATTGTAAATGCACAAACAGTAATATCTCCACATTGCAAGGTGCAATTCTGAAATTTTTTGCTTTTTCCTGCTCCTCTTAGCATGATAAAGAAGATTCAAAGAGAGTGAGATGCCAGCTCCTTTCATTCAGTCAGTAGCTTCAATCATTTCTGGACGTTTTTCAATGGCAAAAATCAATGAATATTGTAAATGCACAAACAGTAATTTCTCCGCATTGCAAGGTGCAATTCTGAAATTTTTTGCTTTTTCCTGCTCCTCTTAGCATGATAAAGAAGATTCAAAGAGAGTGAGATGCCAGCTCCTTTCATTCAGTCAGTAGCTTCAATCATTTCTGGTATATGAATAACATGATGTTTTTCAATGGCAAAAATCAATGAATATTGTAAATGCACAAACAGTAATTTCTCCGCATTGCAAGGTGCAATTCTGAAATTTTTTGCTTTTTCCTGCTCCTCTTAGCATGATAAAGAAGATTCAAAGAGAGTGAGATGCCAGCTCTTTTCATTCAGTCAGTAGCTTCAATCATTTCTGGACGTTTTTCAATGGCAAAAATCAATGAATATTGTAAATGCACAAACAGTAATTTCTCCGCATTGCAAGGTGCAATTCTGAAATTTTTTGCTTTTTCCTGCTCCTCTTAGCATGATAAAGAAGATTCAAAGAGAGTGAGATGCCAGCTCCTTTCATTCAGTCAGTAGCTTCAGTCATTTCTGGACGTTTTTCAATGGCAAAAATCAATGAATATTGTAAATGCACAAACAGTAATTTCTCCGCATTGCAAGGTGCAATTCTGAAATTCTTTGCTTTTTCCTGCTCCTCTTAGCATGATAAAGAAGATTCAAAGAGAGTGAGATGCCAGCTCCTTTCATTCAGTCAGTAGCTTCAAACATTTCTGGTATAAACATTTCTGGACGTTTTTCAATGGCAAAAATCAATGAATATTGTAAATGCACAAACAGTAATATCTCCACATTGCAAGGTGCAATTCTGAAATTTTTTGCTTTTTCCTGCTAATCCTAGCATGATAAAGAAGATTCAAATAGAGTGAGATGCCAGCTCCTTTCATTCAGTCAGTAGCTTCAAACATTTCTGGACGTTTTTCAATGGCAAAAATCAATGAATATTGTAAATGCACAAACAGTAATATCTCCACATTGCAAGGTTCAATTCTGAAATTTTTTGCTTTTTCCTGCTAATCCTAGCATGATAAAGAAGATTCAAAGAGAATGAGATGCCAGCTCCTTTCATTCAGTCAGTAGCTTCAAACATTTCTGGTATATGAATAACATGATGTTTTTCAATGGCAAAAATCAATGAATATTGTAAATGCACAAACAGTAATATCTCCATATTGCAAGGTGCAATTCTGAAATTTTTTGCTTTTTCCTGCTAATCCTAGCATGATAAAGAAGATTCAAAGAGAGTGAGATGCCAGCTCCTTTCATTCAGTCAGTAGCTTCAAACATTTCTGGACGTTTTTCAATGGCAAAAATCAATGAATATTGTAAATGCACAAACAGTAATATCTCCACATTGCAAGGTGCAATTCTGAAATTTTTTACTTTTTCCTGCTACTCCTAGCATGATAAAGAAGATTCAAAGAGAGTGAGATGCCAGCTCCTTTCATTCAGTCAGTAGCTTCAAACATTTCTGGACGTTTTTCAATGGCAAAAATCAATGAATATTGTAAATGCACAAACAGTAATATCTCCACATTGCAAGGTGCAATTCTGAAATTTTTTGCTTTTTCCTGCTAATCCTAGCATGATAAAGAAGATTCAAAGAGAGTGAGATGCCAGCTCCTTTCATTCAGTCAGTAGCTTCAAACATTTCTGGACGTTTTTCAATGGCAAAAATCTATGAATATTGTAAATGCACAAACAGTAATTTCTCCGCATTGCAAGGTGCAATTCTGAAATTTTTTGCTTTTTCCTGCTCCTCTTAGCATGATAAAGATTCAAAGAGAGTGAGATGCCAGCTCCTTTCATTCAGTCAGTAGCTTCAATCATTTCTGGACGTTTTTCAATGGCAAAAATCAATGAATATTGTAAATGCACAAGCAGTAATTTCTCCGCATTGCAAGGTGCAATTCTGAAATTTTTTGCTTTTTCCTGCTCCTCTTAGCATGATAAAGAAGATTCAAAGAGAGTGAGATGCCAGCTCCTTTCATTCAGTCAGTAGCTTCAATCATTTCTGGACGTTTTTCAATGGCAAAAATCAATGAATATTGTAAATGCACAAACAGTAATTTCTCCGCATTGCAAGGTGCAATTCTGAATTTTTTTGCTTTTTCCTGCTCCTCTTAGCATGATAAAGAAGATTCAAAGAGAGTGAGATGCCAGCTCCTTTCATTCAGTCAGTAGCTTCAATCTTTTCTGGACGTTTTTCAATGGCAAAAATCAATGAATATTGTAAATGCACAAACAGTAATTTCTCCGCATTGCAAGGTGCAATTCTGAAATTTTTTGCTTTTTCCTGCTCCTCTTAGCATGATAAAGAAGATTCAAAGAGAGTGAGATGCCAGCTCCTTTCATTCAGTCAGTAGCTTCAATCATTTCTGGTATATGAATAACATGATGTTTTTCAATGGCAAAAATCAATGAATATTGCAAATGCACAAACAGTAATTTCTCCGCATTGCAAGGTGCAATTCTGAAATTTTTTGCTTTTTCCTGCTCCTCTTAGCATGGTAAAGAAGATTCAAAGAGAGTGAGATGCCAGCTCCTTTCATTCAGTCAGTAGCTTCAATCATTTCTGGACGTTTTTCAATGGCAAAAATCAATGAATATTGTAAATGCACAAACAGTAATTTCTCTGCATTGCAAGGTGCAATTCTGAAATTTTTTGCTTTTTCCTGCTCCTCTTGGCATGATAAAGAAGATTCAAAGAGAGTGAGATGCCAGCTCCTTTCATTCAGTCAGTAGCTTCAATCATTTCTGGGTATGAATAACATGATGTTTTTCAATGGCAAAAATCAATGAATATTGTAAATGCACAAACAGTAATTTCTCCACATTGCAAGGTGCAATTCTGAATTTTTTTGCTTTTTCCTGCTCCTCTTAGCATGATAAAGAAGATTCAAAGAGAGTGAGATGCCAGCTCCTTTCATTCAGTCAGTAGCTTCAATCATTTCTGGACGTTTTTCAATGGCAAAAATCAATGAATATTGTAAATGCACAAACAGTAATTTCTCCGCATTGCAAGGTGCAATTCTGAAATTTTTTGCTTTTTCCTGCTCCTCTTAGCATGATAAAGAAGATTCAAAGAGAGTGAGATGCCAGCTCCTTTCATTCAGTCAGTAGCTTCAATCATTTCTGGACGTTTTTCAATGGCAAAAATCAATGAATATTGAAAATGCACAAACAGTATTTTCTCCGCATTGCAAGGTGCAATTCTGAATTTTTTTGCTTTTTCCTGCTCCTCTTAGCATGATAAAGAAGATTCAAAGAGAGTGAGATGCCAGCTCCTTTCATTCAGTCAGTAACTTCAAACATCTCTGGTATAAACATTTCTGGACGTTTTTCAATGGCAAAAATCAATGAATATTGTAAATGCACAAACAGTAATATCTCCACATTGCAAGGTGCAATTCTGAAATTTTTTGCTTTTTCCTGCTCCTCTTAGCATGATAAAGAATATTCAAATAGAGTGAGATGCCAGCTCCTTTCATTCAGTCAGTAGCTTCAAACATTTCTGGACGTTTTTCAATGGCAAAAATCAATGAATATTGTAAATGCACAAACAGTAATATCTCCACATTGCAAGGTGCAATTCTGAAATTTTTTGCTTTTTCCTGCTAATCCTAGCATGATAAAGAAGATTCAAAGAGAGTGAGATGCCAGGTCCTTTCATTCAGTCAGTAGCCTCAAACATTTCTGGTATATGAATAACATGATGTTTTTTAATGGCAAAAATCAATGAATATTGTAAATGCACAAACAGTAATATCTCCACATTGCAAGGTGCAATTCTGAAATTTTTTGCTTTTTCCTGCTAATCCTAGCATGATAAAGAAGATTCAAAGAGAGTGAGATGCCAGCTCCTTTCATTCAGTCAGTAGCTTCAAACATTTCTGGACGTTTTTCAATGGCAAAAATCAATGAATATTGTAAATGCACAAACAGTAATATCTCCACATTGCAAGGTGCAATTCTGAAATTTTTTGCTTTTTCCTGCTACTCCTAGCATGATAAAGAAGATTCAAAGAGAGTGAGATGCCAGCTCCTTTCATTCAGTCAGTAGCTTCAAACATTTCTGTACGTTTTTCAATGGCAAAAATCAATGAATATTGTAAATGCACAAACAGTAATATCTCCACATTGCAAGGTGCAATTCTGAAATTTTTTGCTTTTTCCTGCTAATCCTAGCATGATAAAGAAGATTCAAAGAGAGTGAGATGCCAGCTCCTTTCATTCAGTCAGTAGCTTCAAACATTTCTGGACGTTTTTCAATGGCAAAAATCAATGAATATTGTAAATGCACAAACAGTAATATCTCCACATTGCAAGGTGCAATTCTGAAATTTTTTGCTTTTTCCTGCTCCTCTTAGCATGATAAAGAAGATTCAAAGAGAGTGAGATGCCCGCTCCTTTCATTCAGTCAGTAGCTTCAATCATTTCTGGTATATGAATAACATGATGTTTTTCAATGGCAAAAATCAATGAATATTGTAAATGCACAAACAGTAATTTCTCCGCATTGCAAGGTGCAATTCTGAATTTTTTTGCTTTTTCCTGCTCCTCTTAGCATGATAAAGAAGATTCAAAGAGAGTGAGATGCCAGCTCCTTTCATTCAGTCAGTAGCTTCAATCATTTCTGGACGTTTTTCAATGGCAAAAATCAATGAATATTGTAAATGCACAAACAGTAATTTCTCCGCATTGCAAGGTGCAATTCTGAAATTTTTTGCTTTTTCCTGCTCCTCTTAGCATGATAAAGAAGATTCAAAGAGAGTGAGATGCCAGCTCCTTTCATTCAGTCAGTAGCTTCAAACATTTCTGGTATATGAATAACATGATGTTTTTCAATGGCAAAAATCAATGAATATTGTAAATGCACAAACAGTAATTTCTCCGCATTGCAAGGTGCAATTCTGAAATTTTTTGCTTTTTCCTGCTCCTCTTAGCATGATAAAGAAGATTCAAAGAGAGTGAGATGCCAGCTCCTTTCATTCAGTCAGTAGCTTCAATCTTTTCTGGACGTTTTTCAATGGCAAAAATCAATGAATATTGTATATGCACAAACAGTAATTTCTCCGCATTGTAAGGTGGAATTCTGAAATTTTTTGCTTTTTCCTGCTCCTCTTAGCATGATAAAGAAGATTCAAAGATAGTGAGATGCCAGCTTCTTTCATTCAGTCAGTAGCTTCAAACATTTCTGGTAAATGAATAACATGATGTTTTTCAATGGCAAAAATCAATGAATATTGTAAATGCACAAAGAGTAATTTCTCCGCATTGCAAGGTGCAATTCTGAAATTTTTTGCTTTTTCCTGCTCCTCTTAGCATGATAAAGAAGACTCAAAGAGAGTTACATGCCAGCTCCTTTCATTCAGTCAGTAGCTTCAATCATTTCTGGACGTTTTTCAATGGCAAAAATCAATGAATATTGTAAATGCACAAACAGTAATTTCTAAGCATTGCAAGGTGCAATTCTGAAATTTTTTGCTTTTTCCTGCTCCTCTTAGCATGATAAAGAAGATTCAAAGAGAGTGAGATGCCAGCTCCTTTCATTCAGTCAGTAGCTTCAATCATTTCTGGACGTTTTTCAATGGCAAAAATCAATGAATATTGTAAATGCACAAACAGTAATTTCTCCGCATTGCAAGGTGCAATTCTGAAATTTTTTGCTTTTTCCTGCTCCTCTTAGCATGATAAAGAAGATTCAAAGAGAGTGAGATGCCAGCTCCTTTCATTCAGTCAGTAGCTTCAATCATTTCTGGTATATGAATAACATGATGTTTTTCAATGGCAAAAATCAATGAATATTGTAAATGCACAAACAGTAATTTCTCCGCATTGCAAGGTGCAATTCTGAAATTTTTTGCTTTTTCCTGCTCCTCTTAGCATGATAAAGAAGATTCAAAGAGATTGAGATGCCAGCTCCTTTCATTCAGTCAGTAGCTTCAATCATTTCTGGACGTTTTTCAATGGCAATAATCAATGAATATTGTAAATGCACAAACAGTAATTTCTCCGCATTGCAAGGTGCAATTCTGAAATTTTTTGCTTTTTCCTGCTCCTCTTAGCATGATAAAGAAGATTCAAAGAGAGTGAGATGCCAGCTCCTTTCATTCAGTCAGTAGCTTCAATCATTTCTGGTATATGAATAACATGATGTTTTTCAATGGCAAAAATCAATGAATATTGTAAATGCACAAACAGTAATTTCTCCGCATTGCAAGGTGCAATTCTGAAATTTTTTGCTTTTTCCTGCTCCTCTTAGCATGGTAAAGAAGATTCAAAGAGAGTGAGATGCCAGCTCCTTTCATTCAGTCAGTAGCTTCAATCATTTCTGGACGTTTTTCAATGGCAAAAATCAATGAATATTGTAAATGCACAAACAGTAATTTCTCCGCATTGCAAGGTGCAATTCTGAAATTTTTTGCTTTTTCCTGCTCCTCTTAGCATGATAAAGAAGATTCAAAGAGAGTGAGATGCCAGCTCCTTTCATTCAGTCAGTAGCTTCAATCATTTCTGGACGTTTTTCAATGGCAAAAATCAATGAATATTGTAAATGCACAAACAGTAATTTCTCCGCATTGCAAGGTGCAATTCTGAAATGTTTTGCTTTTTCCTGCTCCTCTTAGCATGATAAAGAAGATTCAAAGAGAGTGAGATGCCAGCTCCTTTCATTCAGTCAGTAGCTTCAATCATTTCTGGGTATGAATAACATGATGTTTTTCAATGGCAAAAATCAATGAATATTGTAAATGCACAAACAGTAATTTCTCCACATTGCAAGGTGCAATTCTGAAATTTTTTGCTTTTTCCTGCTCCTCTTAGCATGATAAAGAAGATTCAAAGAGAGTGAGATGCCAGCTCCTTTCATTCAGTCAGTAGCTTCAATCATTTCTGGACGTTTTTCAATGGCAAAAATCAATGAATATTGTAAATGCACAAACAGTAATTTCTCCGCATTGCAAGGTGCAATTCTGAAATTTTTTGCTTTTTCCTGCTCCTCTTAGCATGATAAAGAAGATTCAAAGAGAGTGAGATGCCAGCTCCTTTCATTCAGTCAGTAGCTTCAATCATTTCTGGACATTTTTCAATGGCAAAAATCAATGAATATTGTAAATGCACAAACAGTAATTTCTCCGCATTGCAAGGTGCAATTCTGAATTTTTTTGCTTTTTCCTGCTCCTCTTAGCATGATAAAGAAGATTCAAAGAGAGTGAGATGCCAGCTCCTTTCATTCAGTCAGTAGCTTCAAACATTTCTGGTATAAACATTTCTGGACGTTTTTCAATGGCAAAAATCAATGAATATTGTAAATGCACAAACAGTAATATCTCCACATTGCAAGGTGCAATTCTGAAATTTTTTGCTTTTTCCTGCTAATCCTAGCATGATAAAGAATATTCAAATAGAGTGAGATGCCAGCTCCTTTCATTCAGTCAGTAGCTTCAAACATTTCTGGACGTTTTTCAATGGCAAAAATCAATGAATATTGTATATGCACAAACAGTAATTTCTCCGCATTGTAAGGTGGAATTCTGAAATTTTTTGCTTTTTCCTGCTCCTCTTAGCATGATAAAGAAGATTCAAAGATAGTGAGATGCCAGCTTCTTTCATTCAGTCAGTAGCTTTAAACATTTCTGGTAAATGAATAACATGATGTTTTTCAATGGCAAAAATCAATGAATATTGTAAATGCACAAAGAGTAATTTCTCCGCCTTGCAAGGTGCAATTCTGAAATTTTTTGCTTTTTCCTGCTCCTCTTAGCATGATAAAGAAGACTCAAAGAGAGTTACATGCCAGCTCCTTTCATTCAGTCAGTAGCTTCAATCATTTCTGGACGTTTTTCAATGGCAAAAATCAATGAATATTGTAAATGCACAAACAGTAATTTCTCCGCATTGCAAGGTGCAATTCTGAAATTTTTTGCTTTTTCCTGCTCCTCTTAGCATGATAAAGAAGATTCAAAGAGAGTGAGATGCCAGCTCCTTTCATTCAGTCAGTAGCTTCAATCATTTCTGGACGTTTTTCAATGGCAAAAATCAATGAATATTGTAAATGCACAAACAGTAATTTCTCCGCATTGCAAGGTGCAATTCTGAAATTTTTTGCTTTTTCCTGCTCCTCTTAGCATGATAAAGAAGATTCAAAGAGAGTGAGATGCCAGCTCCTTTCATTCAGTCAGTAGCTTCAATCATTTCTGGTATATGAATAACATGATGTTTTTCAATGGCAAAAATCAATGAATATTGTAACTGCACAAACAGTAATTTCTCCGCATTGCAAGGTGCAATTCTGAAATTTTTTGCTTTTTCCTGCTCCTCTTAGCATGGTAAAGAAGATTCAAAGAGAGTGAGATGCCAGCTCCTTTCATTCAGTCAGTAGCTTCAATCATTTCTGGACGTTTTTCAATGGCAAAAATCAATGAATATTGTAAATGCACAAACAGTAATTTCTCCGCATTGCAAGGTGAAATTCTGAATTTTTTTGCTTTTTCCTGCTCCTCTTAGCATGATAAAGAAGATTCAAAGAGAGTGAGATGCCAGCTCCTTTCATTCAGTCAGTAGCTTCAATCACTTCTGGACGTTTTTCAATGGCAAAAATCAATGAATATTGTAAATGCACAAACAGTAATTTCTCCGCATTGCAAGGTGCAATTCTGAAATTTTTTGCTTTTTCCTGCTCCTCTTAGCATGATAAAGAAGATTCAAAGAGAGTGAGATGCCAGCTCCTTTCATTCAGTCAGTAGCTTCAATCATTTCTGGTATATGAATAACATGATGTTTTTCAATGGCAAAAATCAATGAATATTGTAAATGCACAAACAGTAATTTCTCCGCATTGCAAGGTGCAATTCTGAAATTTTTTGCTTTTTCCTGCTCCTCTTAGCATGGTAAAGAAGATTCAAAGAGAGTGAGATGCCAGCTCCTTTCATTCAGTCAGTAGCTTCAATCATTTCTGGACGTTTTTCAATGGCAAAAATCAATGAATATTGTAAATGCACAAACAGTAATTTCTCCGCATTGCAAGGTGCAATTCTGAAATTTTTTGCTTTTTCCTGCTCCTCTTAGCATGATAAAGAAGATTCAAAGAGAGTGAGATGCCAGCTCCTTTCATTCAGTCAGTAGCTTCAATCATTTCTGGACGTTTTTCAATGGCAAAAATCAATGAATATTGTAAATGCACAAACAGTAATTTCTCCGCATTGCAAGGTGCAATTCTGAAATTTTTTGCTTTTTCCTGCTCCTCTTAGCATGATAAAGAAGATTCAAAGAGAGTGAGATGCCAGCTCCTTTCATTCAGTCAGTAGCTTCAATCATTTCTGGACGTTTTTCAATGGCAAAAATCAATGAATATTGTAAATGCACAAACAGTAATTTCTCCGCATTGCAAGGTGCAATTCTGAAATTTTTTGCTTTTTCCTGCTCCTCTTAGCATGATAAAGAAGATTCAAAGAGAGTGAGATGCCAGCTCCTTTCATTCAGTCAGTAGCTTCAATCATTTCTGGTATATGAATAACATGATGTTTTTCAATGGCAAAAATCAATGAATATTGTAACTGCACAAACAGTAATTTCTCCGCATTGCAAGGTGCAATTCTGAAATTTTTTGCTTTTTCCTGCTCCTCTTAGCATGGTAAAGAAGATTCAAAGAGAGTGAGATGCCAGCTCCTTTCATTCAGTCAGTAGCTTCAATCATTTCTGGACGTTTTTCAATGGCAATAATCAATGAATATTGTAAATGCACAAACAGTAATTTCTCCGCATTGCAAGGTGCAATTCTGAAATTTTTTGCTTTTTCCTGCTCCTCTTAGCATGATAAAGAAGATTCAAAGAGAGTGAGATGCCAGCTCCTTTCATTCAGTCAGTAGCTTCAATCATTTCTGGTATATGAATAACATGATGTTTTTCAATGGCAAAAATCAATGAATATTGTAAATGCACAAACAGTAATTTCTCCGCATTGCAAGGTGCAATTCTGAAATTTTTTGCTTTTTCCTGCTCCTCTTAGCATGGTAAAGAAGATTCAAAGAGAGTGAGATGCCAGCTCCTTTCATTCAGTCAGTAGCTTCAATCATTTCTGGACGTTTTTCAATGGCAAAAATCAATGAATATTGTAAATGCACAAACAGTAATTTCTCCGCATTGCAAGGTGCAATTCTGAAATTTTTTGCTTTTTCCTGCTCCTCTTAGCATGATAAAGAAGATTCAAAGAGAGTGAGATGCCAGCTCCTTTCATTCAGTCAGTAGCTTCAATCATTTCTGGACGTTTTTCAATGGCAAAAATCAATGAATATTGTAAATGCACAAACAGTAATTTCTCCGCATTGCAAGGTGCAATTCTGAAATGTTTTGCTTTTTCCTGCTCCTCTTAGCATGATAAAGAAGATTCAAAGAGAGTGAGATGCCAGCTCCTTTCATTCAGTCAGTAGCTTCAATCATTTCTGGGTATGAATAACATGATGTTTTTCAATGGCAAAAATCAATGAATATTGTAAATGCACAAACAGTAATTTCTCCACATTGCAAGGTGCAATTCTGAAATTTTTTGCTTTTTCCTGCTCCTCTTAGCATGATAAAGAAGATTCAAAGAGAGTGAGATGCCAGCTCCTTTCATTCAGTCAGTAGCTTCAATCATTTCTGGACGTTTTTCAATGGCAAAAATCAATGAATATTGTAAATGCACAAACAGTAATTTCTCCGCATTGCAAGGTGCAATTCTGAAATTTTTTGCTTTTTCCTGCTCCTCTTAGCATGATAAAGAAGATTCAAAGAGAGTGAGATGCCAGCTCCTTTCATTCAGTCAGTAGCTTCAATCATTTCTGGACATTTTTCAATGGCAAAAATCAATGAATATTGTAAATGCACAAACAGTAATTTCTCCGCATTGCAAGGTGCAATTCTGAATTTTTTTGCTTTTTCCTGCTCCTCTTAGCATGATAAAGAAGATTCAAAGAGAGTGAGATGCCAGCTCCTTTCATTCAGTCAGTAGCTTCAAACATTTCTGGTATAAACATTTCTGGACGTTTTTCAATGGCAAAAATCAATGAATATTGTAAATGCACAAACAGTAATATCTCCACATTGCAAGGTGCAATTCTGAAATTTTTTGCTTTTTCCTGCTAATCCTAGCATGATAAAGAATATTCAAATAGAGTGAGATGCCAGCTCCTTTCATTCAGTCAGTAGCTTCAAACATTTCTGGACGTTTTTCAATGGCAAAAATCAATGAATATTGTATATGCACAAACAGTAATTTCTCCGCATTGTAAGGTGGAATTCTGAAATTTTTTGCTTTTTCCTGCTCCTCTTAGCATGATAAAGAAGATTCAAAGATAGTGAGATGCCAGCTTCTTTCATTCAGTCAGTAGCTTTAAACATTTCTGGTAAATGAATAACATGATGTTTTTCAATGGCAAAAATCAATGAATATTGTAAATGCACAAAGAGTAATTTCTCCGCCTTGCAAGGTGCAATTCTGAATTTTTTGCTTTTTCCTGCTCCTCTTAGCATGATAAAGAAGACTCAAAGAGAGTTACATGCCAGCTCCTTTCATTCAGTCAGTAGCTTCAATCATTTCTGGACGTTTTTCAATGGCAAAAATCAATGAATATTGTAAATGCACAAACAGTAATTTCTCCGCATTGCAAGGTGCAATTCTGAAATTTTTTGCTTTTTCCTGCTCCTCTTAGCATGATAAAGAAGATTCAAAGAGAGTGAGATGCCAGCTCCTTTCATTCAGTCAGTAGCTTCAATCATTTCTGGACGTTTTTCAATGGCAAAAATCAATGAATATTGTAAATGCACAAACAGTAATTTCTCCGCATTGCAAGGTGCAATTCTGAAATTTTTTGCTTTTTCCTGCTCCTCTTAGCATGATAAAGAAGATTCAAAGAGAGTGAGATGCCAGCTCCTTTCATTCAGTCAGTAGCTTCAATCATTTCTGGTATATGAATAACATGATGTTTTTCAATGGCAAAAATCAATGAATATTGTAACTGCACAAACAGTAATTTCTCCGCATTGCAAGGTGCAATTCTGAAATTTTTTGCTTTTTCCTGCTCCTCTTAGCATGGTAAAGAAGATTCAAAGAGAGTGAGATGCCAGCTCCTTTCATTCAGTCAGTAGCTTCAATCATTTCTGGACGTTTTTCAATGGCAAAAATCAATGAATATTGTAAATGCACAAACAGTAATTTCTCCGCATTGCAAGGTGCAATTCTGAATTTTTTTGCTTTTTCCTGCTCCTCTTAGCATGATAAAGAAGATTCAAAGAGAGTGAGATGCCAGCTCCTTTCATTCAGTCAGTAGCTTCAATCACTTCTGGACGTTTTTCAATGGCAAAAATCAATGAATATTGTAAATGCACAAACAGTAATTTCTCCGCATTGCAAGGTGCAATTCTGAAATTTTTTGCTTTTTCCTGCTCCTCTTAGCATGATAAAGAAGATTCAAAGAGAGTGAGATGCCAGCTCCTTTCATTCAGTCAGTAGCTTCAATCATTTCTGGTATATGAATAACATGATGTTTTTCAATGGCAAAAATCAATGAATATTGTAAATGCACAAACAGTAATTTCTCCGCATTGCAAGGTGCAATTCTGAAATTTTTTGCTTTTTCCTGCTCCTCTTAGCATGGTAAAGAAGATTCAAAGAGAGTGAGATGCCAGCTCCTTTCATTCAGTCAGTAGCTTCAATCATTTCTGGACGTTTTTCAATGGCAAAAATCAATGAATATTGTAAATGCACAAACAGTAATTTCTCCGCATTGCAAGGTGCAATTCTGAAATTTTTTGCTTTTTCCTGCTCCTCTTAGCATGATAAAGAAGATTCAAAGAGAGTGAGATGCCAGCTCCTTTCATTCAGTCAGTAGCTTCAATCATTTCTGGACGTTTTTCAATGGCAAAAATCAATGAATATTGTAAATGCACAAACAGTAATTTCTCCGCATTGCAAGGTGCAATTCTGAAATTTTTTGCTTTTTCCTGCTCCTCTTAGCATGATAAAGAAGATTCAAAGAGAGTGAGATGCCAGCTCCTTTCATTCAGTCAGTAGCTTCAATCATTTCTGGACGTTTTTCAATGGCAAAAATCAATGAATATTGTAAATGCACAAACAGTAATTTCTCCGCATTGCAAGGTGCAATTCTGAAATTTTTTGCTTTTTCCTGCTCCTCTTAGCATGATAAAGAAGATTCAAAGAGAGTGAGATGCCAGCTCCTTTCATTCAGTCAGTAGCTTCAATCATTTCTGGTATATGAATAACATGATGTTTTTCAATGGCAAAAATCAATGAATATTGTAACTGCACAAACAGTAATTTCTCCGCATTGCAAGGTGCAATTCTGAAATTTTTTGCTTTTTCCTGCTCCTCTTAGCATGGTAAAGAAGATTCAAAGAGAGTGAGATGCCAGCTCCTTTCATTCAGTCAGTAGCTTCAATCATTTCTGGACGTTTTTCAATGGCAATAATCAATGAATATTGTAAATGCACAAACAGTAATTTCTCCGCATTGCAAGGTGCAATTCTGAAATTTTTTGCTTTTTCCTGCTCCTCTTAGCATGATAAAGAAGATTCAAAGAGAGTGAGATGCCAGCTCCTTTCATTCAGTCAGTAGCTTCAATCATTTCTGGTATATGAATAACATGATGTTTTTCAATGGCAAAAATCAATGAATATTGTAAATGCACAAACAGTAATTTCTCCGCATTGCAAGGTGCAATTCTGAAATTTTTTGCTTTTTCCTGCTCCTCTTAGCATGGTAAAGAAGATTCAAAGAGAGTGAGATGCCAGCTCCTTTCATTCAGTCAGTAGCTTCAATCATTTCTGGACGTTTTTCAATGGCAAAAATCAATGAATATTGTAAATGCACAAACAGTAATTTCTCCGCATTGCAAGGTGCAATTCTGAAATTTTTTGCTTTTTCCTGCTCCTCTTAGCATGATAAAGAAGATTCAAAGAGAGTGAGATGCCAGCTCCTTTCATTCAGTCAGTAGCTTCAATCATTTCTGGACGTTTTTCAATGGCAAAAATCAATGAATATTGTAAATGCACAAACAGTAATTTCTCCGCATTGCAAGGTGCAATTCTGAAATGTTTTGCTTTTTCCTGCTCCTCTTAGCATGATAAAGAAGATTCAAAGAGAGTGAGATGCCAGCTCCTTTCATTCAGTCAGTAGCTTCAATCATTTCTGGGTATGAATAACATGATGTTTTTCAATGGCAAAAATCAATGAATATTGTAAATGCACAAACAGTAATTTCTCCACATTGCAAGGTGCAATTCTGAAATTTTTTGCTTTTTCCTGCTCCTCTTAGCATGATAAAGAAGATTCAAAGAGAGTGAGATGCCAGCTCCTTTCATTCAGTCAGTAGCTTCAATCATTTCTGGACGTTTTTCAATGGCAAAAATCAATGAATATTGTAAATGCACAAACAGTAATTTCTCCGCATTGCAAGGTGCAATTCTGAAATTTTTTGCTTTTTCCTGCTCCTCTTAGCATGATAAAGAAGATTCAAAGAGAGTGAGATGCCAGCTCCTTTCATTCAGTCAGTAGCTTCAATCATTTCTGGACATTTTTCAATGGCAAAAATCAATGAATATTGTAAATGCACAAACAGTAATTTCTCCGCATTGCAAGGTGCAATTCTGAATTTTTTTGCTTTTTCCTGCTCCTCTTAGCATGATAAAGAAGATTCAAAGAGAGTGAGATGCCAGCTCCTTTCATTCAGTCAGTAGCTTCAAACATTTCTGGTATAAACATTTCTGGACGTTTTTCAATGGCAAAAATCAATGAATATTGTAAATGCACAAACAGTAATATCTCCACATTGCAAGGTGCAATTCTGAAATTTTTTGCTTTTTCCTGCTAATCCTAGCATGATAAAGAATATTCAAATAGAGTGAGATGCCAGCTCCTTTCATTCAGTCAGTAGCTTCAAACATTTCTGGACGTTTTTCAATGGCAAAAATCAATGAATATTGTATATGCACAAACAGTAATTTCTCCGCATTGTAAGGTGGAATTCTGAAATTTTTTGCTTTTTCCTGCTCCTCTTAGCATGATAAAGAAGATTCAAAGATAGTGAGATGCCAGCTTCTTTCATTCAGTCAGTAGCTTTAAACATTTCTGGTAAATGAATAACATGATGTTTTTCAATGGCAAAAATCAATGAATATTGTAAATGCACAAAGAGTAATTTCTCCGCCTTGCAAGGTGCAATTCTGAATTTTTTGCTTTTTCCTGCTCCTCTTAGCATGATAAAGAAGACTCAAAGAGAGTTACATGCCAGCTCCTTTCATTCAGTCAGTAGCTTCAATCATTTCTGGACGTTTTTCAATGGCAAAAATCAATGAATATTGTAAATGCACAAACAGTAATTTCTCCGCATTGCAAGGTGCAATTCTGAAATTTTTTGCTTTTTCCTGCTCCTCTTAGCATGATAAAGAAGATTCAAAGAGAGTGAGATGCCAGCTCCTTTCATTCAGTCAGTAGCTTCAATCATTTCTGGACGTTTTTCAATGGCAAAAATCAATGAATATTGTAAATGCACAAACAGTAATTTCTCCGCATTGCAAGGTGCAATTCTGAAATTTTTTGCTTTTTCCTGCTCCTCTTAGCATGATAAAGAAGATTCAAAGAGAGTGAGATGCCAGCTCCTTTCATTCAGTCAGTAGCTTCAATCATTTCTGGTATATGAATAACATGATGTTTTTCAATGGCAAAAATCAATGAATATTGTAACTGCACAAACAGTAATTTCTCCGCATTGCAAGGTGCAATTCTGAAATTTTTTGCTTTTTCCTGCTCCTCTTAGCATGGTAAAGAAGATTCAAAGAGAGTGAGATGCCAGCTCCTTTCATTCAGTCAGTAGCTTCAATCATTTCTGGACGTTTTTCAATGGCAAAAATCAATGAATATTGTAAATGCACAAACAGTAATTTCTCCGCATTGCAAGGTGCAATTCTGAATTTTTTTGCTTTTTCCTGCTCCTCTTAGCATGATAAAGAAGATTCAAAGAGAGTGAGATGCCAGCTCCTTTCATTCAGTCAGTAGCTTCAATCACTTCTGGACGTTTTTCAATGGCAAAAATCAATGAATATTGTAAATGCACAAACAGTAATTTCTCCGCATTGCAAGGTGCAATTCTGAAATTTTTTGCTTTTTCCTGCTCCTCTTAGCATGATAAAGAAGATTCAAAGAGAGTGAGATGCCAGCTCCTTTCATTCAGTCAGTAGCTTCAATCATTTCTGGTATATGAATAACATGATGTTTTTCAATGGCAAAAATCAATGAATATTGTAAATGCACAAACAGTAATTTCTCCGCATTGCAAGGTGCAATTCTGAAATTTTTTGCTTTTTCCTGCTCCTCTTAGCATGGTAAAGAAGATTCAAAGAGAGTGAGATGCCAGCTCCTTTCATTCAGTCAGTAGCTTCAATCATTTCTGGACGTTTTTCAATGGCAAAAATCAATGAATATTGTAAATGCACAAACAGTAATTTCTCCGCATTGCAAGGTGCAATTCTGAAATTTTTTGCTTTTTCCTGCTCCTCTTAGCATGATAAAGAAGATTCAAAGAGAGTGAGATGCCAGCTCCTTTCATTCAGTCAGTAGCTTCAATCATTTCTGGACGTTTTTCAATGGCAAAAATCAATGAATATTGTAAATGCACAAACAGTAATTTCTCCGCATTGCAAGGTGCAATTCTGAAATTTTTTGCTTTTTCCTGCTCCTCTTAGCATGATAAAGAAGATTCAAAGAGAGTGAGATGCCAGCTCCTTTCATTCAGTCAGTAGCTTCAATCATTTCTGGACGTTTTTCAATGGCAAAAATCAATGAATATTGTAAATGCACAAACAGTAATTTCTCCGCATTGCAAGGTGCAATTCTGAAATTTTTTGCTTTTTCCTGCTCCTCTTAGCATGATAAAGAAGATTCAAAGAGAGTGAGATGCCAGCTCCTTTCATTCAGTCAGTAGCTTCAATCATTTCTGGTATATGAATAACATGATGTTTTTCAATGGCAAAAATCAATGAATATTGTAACTGCACAAACAGTAATTTCTCCGCATTGCAAGGTGCAATTCTGAAATTTTTTGCTTTTTCCTGCTCCTCTTAGCATGGTAAAGAAGATTCAAAGAGAGTGAGATGCCAGCTCCTTTCATTCAGTCAGTAGCTTCAATCATTTCTGGACGTTTTTCAATGGCAAAAATCAATGAATATTGTAAATGCACAAACAGTAATTTCTCCGCATTGCAAGGTGCAATTCTGAATTTTTTTGCTTTTTCCTGCTCCTCTTAGCATGATAAAGAAGATTCAAAGAGAGTGAGATGCCAGCTCCTTTCATTCAGTCAGTAGCTTCAATCACTTCTGGACGTTTTTCAATGGCAAAAATCAATGAATATTGTAAATGCACAAACAGTAATTTCTCCGCATTGCAAGGTGCAATTCTGAAATTTTTTGCTTTTTCCTGCTCCTCTTAGCATGATAAAGAAGATTCAAAGAGAGTGAGATGCCAGCTCCTTTCATTCAGTCAGTAGCTTCAATCATTTCTGGTATATGAATAACATGATGTTTTTCAATGGCAAAAATCAATGAATATTGTAAATGCACAAACAGTAATTTCTCCGCATTGCAAGGTGCAATTCTGAAATTTTTTGCTTTTTCCTGCTCCTCTTAGCATGGTAAAGAAGATTCAAAGAGAGTGAGATGCCAGCTCCTTTCATTCAGTCAGTAGTTTCAATCATTTCTGGACGTTTTTCAATGGCATAAATCAATGAATATTGTAAATACACAAACAGTAATTTCTCCGCATTGCAAGGTGCAATTCTGAAATTTTTTGCTTTTTCCTGCTCCTCTTAGCATGATAAAGAAGATTCAAAGAGAGTGAGATGCCAGCTCCTTTCATTCAGTCAGTAGCTTCAATCATTTCTGGACGTTTTTCAATGGCAAAAATCAATGAATATTGTAAATGCACAAACAGTAATTTCTCCGCATTGCAAGGTGCAATTCTGAAATGTTTTGCTTTTTCCTGCTCCTCTTAGCATGATAAAGAAGATTCAAAGAGAGTGAGATGCCAGCTCCTTTCATTCAGTCAGTAGCTTCAATCATTTCTGGGTATGAATAACATGATGTTTTTCAATGGCAAAAATCAATGAATATTGTAAATGCACAAACAGTAATTTCTCCACATTGCAAGCTGCAATTCTGAAATTTTTTGCTTTTTCCTGCTCCTCTTAGCATGATAAAGAAGATTCAAAGAGAGTGAGATGCCAGCTCCTTTCATTCAGTCAGTAGCTTCAATCATTTCTGGACGTTTTTCAATGGCAAAAATCAATGAATATTGTAAATGCACAAACAGTAATTTCTCCGCATTGCAAGGTGCAATTCTGAAATTTTTTGCTTTTTCCTGCTCCTCTTAGCATGATAAAGAAGATTCAAAGAGAGTGAGATGCCAGCTCCTTTCATTCAGTCAGTAGCTTCAATCATTTCTGGACATTTTTCAATGGCAAAAATCAATGAATATTGTAAATGCACAAACAGTAATTTCTCCGCATTGCAAGGTGCAATTCTGAATTTTTTTGCTTTTTCCTGCTCCTCTTAGCATGATAAAGAAGATTCAAAGAGAGTGAGATGCCAGCTCCTTTCATTCAGTCAGTAGCTTCAAACATTTCTGGTATAAACATTTCTGGACGTTTTTCAATGGCAAAAATCAATGAATATTGTAAATGCACAAACAGTAATATCTAAACATTGCAAGGTGCAATTCTGAAATTTTTTGCTTTTTCCTGCTAATCCTAGCATGATAAAGAAGATTCAAAGATAGTGAGATGCCAGATCCTTTCATTCAGTCAGTAGCTTCAAACATTTCTGGTATATGAATAACATGATGTTTTTCAATGGCAAAAATCAATGAATATTGTAAATGCACAAACAGTAATATCTCCACATTGCAAGGTGCAATTCTGAAATTTTTTGCTTTTTCCTGCTAATCCTAGCATGATAAAGAACATTCAAAGTGAGTGAGATGCCAGCTCCCTTCATTCAGTCAGTAGCTTCAAACATTTCTGGACGTTTTTCAATGGCAAAAATCAATGAATACTGTAAATGCACAAACAGTAAGATCTCCACATTGCAAGGTGCAATTCTGAAACCTTGCAATGCGGAGAAATTACTGTTTGTGCATTTACAATATTCATTGATTTTTGCCATTGAAAAACGTCCAGAAATGATTGAAGCTACTGACTGAATGAAAGGAGCTGGCATCTCACTCTCTTTGAATCTTCTTTATCATGCTAAGAGGAGCAGGAAAAAGCAAAAAATTTCAGAATTGCACCTTGCAATGCGGAGAAATTACTGTTTGTGCATTTACAATATTCATTGATTTTTGCCATTGAAAAACATCATGTTATTCATATACCAGAAATGTTTGAAGCTACTGACTGAATGAAAGGAGCTGGCATCTCACTCTCTTTGAATCTTCTTTATCATGCTAAGAGGAGCAGGAAAAAGCAAAAAATTTCAGAATTGCACCTTGCAATGCGGAGAAATTACTGTTTGTGCATTTACAATATTCATTGATTTTTGCCATTGAAAAACGTCCAGAAATGATTGAAGCTACTGACTGAATGAAAGGAGCTGGCATCTCACTCTCTTTGAATCTTCTTTATCATGCTAAGAGGAGCAGGAAAAAGCAAAAAATTTCAGAATTGCACCTTGCAATGCGGAGAAATTACTGTTTGTGCATTTACAATATTCATTGATTTTTGCCATTGAAAAACGTCCAGAAATGATTGAAGCTACTGACTGAATGAAAGGAGCTGGCATCTCACTCTCTTTGAATCTTCTTTATCATGCTAAGAGGAGCAGGAAAAAGCAAAAAAATTCAGAATTGCACCTTGCAATGCGGAGAAATTACTGTTTGTGCATTTACAATATTCATTGATTTTTGCCATTGAAAAACATCATGTTATTCATATACCAGAAATGATTGAAGCTACTGACTGAATGAAAGGAGCTGGCATCTCACTCTCTTTGAATCTTCTTTATCATGCTAAGAGGAGCAGGAAAAAGCAAAAAAATTCAGAATTGCACCTTGCAATGCGGAGAAATTACTGTTTGTGCATTTACAATATTCATTGATTTTTGCCATTGAAAAATGTCCAGAAATGATTGAAGCTACTGACTGAATGAAAGGAGCTGGCATCTCACTCTCTTTGAATCTTCTTTATCATGCTAAGAGGAGCAGGAAAAAGCAAAAAATTTCAGAATTGCACCTTGCAATGCGGAGAAATTACTGTTTGTGCATTTACAATATTCCTTGATTTTTGCCATTGAAAAACGTCCAGAAATGATTGAAGCTACTGACTGAATGAAAGGAGCTGGCATCTCACTCTCTTTGAATCTTCTTTATCATGCTAAGAGGAGCAGGAAAAAGCAAAAAATTTCAGAATTGCACCTTGCAATGTGGAGAAATTACTGTTTGTGCATTTACAATATTCATTGATTTTTGCCATTGAAAAACATCATGTTATTCATACCCAGAAATGATTGAAGCTACTGACTGAATGAAAGGAGCTGGCATCTCACTCTCTTTGAATCTTCTTTATCATGCTAAGAGGAGCAGGAAAAAGCAAAACATTTCAGAATTGCACCTTGCAATGCGGAGAAATTACTGTTTGTGCATTTACAATGTTCATTGATTTTTGCCATTGAAAAACGTCCAGAAATGATTGAAGCTACTGACTGAATGAAAGGAGCTGGCATCTCACTCTCTTTGAATCTTCTTTATCATGCTAAGAGGAGCAGGAAAAAGCAAAAAATTCCAGAATTGCACCTTGCAATGCGGAGAAATTACTGTTTGTGCATTTACAATATTCATTGATTTTTGCCATTGAAAAACGTCCAGAAATGATTGAAACTACTGACTGAATGAAAGGAGCTGGCATCTCACTCTCTTTGAATCTTCTTTACCATGCTAAGAGGAGCAGGAAAAAGCAAAAAATTTCAGAATTGCACCTTGCAATGCGGAGAAATTACTGTTTGTGCATTTACAATATTCATTGATTTTTGCCATTGAAAAACATCATGTTATTCATATACCAGAAATGATTGAAGCTACTGACTGAATGAAAGGAGCTGGCATCTCACTCTCTTTGAATCTTCTTTATCATGCTAAGAGGAGCAGGAAAAAGCAAAAAATTTCAGAATTGCACCTTGCAATGCGGAGAAATTACTGTTTGTGCATTTACAATATTCATTGATTTTTGCCATTGAAAAACGTCCAGAAGTGATTGAAGCTACTGACTGAATGAAAGGAGCTGGCATCTCACTCTCTTTGAATCTTCTTTATCATGCTAAGAGGAGCAGGAAAAAGCAAAAAAATTCAGAATTGCACCTTGCAATGCGGAGAAATTACGGTTTGTGCATTTACAATATTCATTGATTTTTGCCATTGAAAAACGTCCAGAAATGATTGAAGCTACTGACTGAATGAAAGGAGCTGGCATCTCACTCTCTTTGAATCTTCTTTACCATGCTAAGAGGAGCAGGAAAAAGCAAAAAATTTCAGAATTGCACCTTGCAATGCGGAGAAATTACTGTTTGTGCAGTTACAATATTCATTGATTTTTGCCATTGAAAAACATCATGTTATTCATATACCAGAAATGATTGAAGCTACTGACTGAATGAAAGGAGCTGGCATCTCACTCTCTTTGAATCTTCTTTATCATGCTAAGAGGAGCAGGAAAAAGCAAAAAATTTCAGAATTGCACCTTGCAATGCGGAGAAATTACTGTTTGTGCATTTACAATATTCATTGATTTTTGCCATTGAAAAACGTCCAGAAATGATTGAAGCTACTGACTGAATGAAAGGAGCTGGCATCTCACTCTCTTTGAATCTTCTTTATCATGCTAAGAGGAGCAGGAAAAAGCAAAAAATTTCAGAATTGCACCTTGCAATGCGGAGAAATTACTGTTTGTGCATTTACAATATTCATTGATTTTTGCCATTGAAAAACGTCCAGAAATGATTGAAGCTACTGACTGAATGAAAGGAGCTGGCATCTCACTCTCTTTGAATCTTCTTTATCATGCTAAGAGGAGCAGGAAAAAGCAAAAAATTTCAGAATTGCACCTTGCAATGCGGAGAAATTACTGTTTGTGCATTTACAATATTCCTTGATTTTTGCCATTGAAAAACGTCCAGAAATGATTGAAGCTACTGACTGAATGAAAGGAGCTGGCATCTCACTCTCTTTGAATCTTCTTTATCATGCTAAGAGGAGCAGGAAAAAGCAAAAAATTTCAGAATTGCACCTTGCAATGTGGAGAAATTACTGTTTGTGCATTTACAATATTCATTGATTTTTGCCATTGAAAAACATCATGTTATTCATACCCAGAAATGATTGAAGCTACTGACTGAATGAAAGGAGCTGGCATCTCACTCTCTTTGAATCTTCTTTATCATGCTAAGAGGAGCAGGAAAAAGCAAAACATTTCAGAATTGCACCTTGCAATGCGGAGAAATTACTGTTTGTGCATTTACAATGTTCATTGATTTTTGCCATTGAAAAACGTCCAGAAATGATTGAAGCTACTGACTGAATGAAAGGAGCTGGCATCTCACTCTCTTTGAATCTTCTTTATCATGCTAAGAGGAGCAGGAAAAAGCAAAAAATTCCAGAATTGCACCTTGCAATGCGGAGAAATTACTGTTTGTGCATTTACAATATTCATTGATTTTTGCCATTGAAAAACGTCCAGAAATGATTGAAACTACTGACTGAATGAAAGGAGCTGGCATCTCACTCTCTTTGAATCTTCTTTACCATGCTAAGAGGAGCAGGAAAAAGCAAAAAATTTCAGAATTGCACCTTGCAATGCGGAGAAATTACTGTTTGTGCATTTACAATATTCATTGATTTTTGCCATTGAAAAACATCATGTTATTCATATACCAGAAATGATTGAAGCTACTGACTGAATGAAAGGAGCTGGCATCTCACTCTCTTTGAATCTTCTTTATCATGCTAAGAGGAGCAGGAAAAAGCAAAAAATTTCAGAATTGCACCTTGCAATGCGGAGAAATTACTGTTTGTGCATTTACAATATTCATTGATTTTTGCCATTGAAAAACGTCCAGAAGTGATTGAAGCTACTGACTGAATGAAAGGAGCTGGCATCTCACTCTCTTTGAATCTTCTTTATCATGCTAAGAGGAGCAGGAAAAAGCAAAAAAATTCAGAATTGCACCTTGCAATGCGGAGAAATTACGGTTTGTGCATTTACAATATTCATTGATTTTTGCCATTGAAAAACGTCCAGAAATGATTGAAGCTACTGACTGAATGAAAGGAGCTGGCATCTCACTCTCTTTGAATCTTCTTTACCATGCTAAGAGGAGCAGGAAAAAGCAAAAAATTTCAGAATTGCACCTTGCAATGCGGAGAAATTACTGTTTGTGCAGTTACAATATTCATTGATTTTTGCCATTGAAAAACATCATGTTATTCATATACCAGAAATGATTGAAGCTACTGACTGAATGAAAGGAGCTGGCATCTCACTCTCTTTGAATCTTCTTTATCATGCTAAGAGGAGCAGGAAAAAGCAAAAAATTTCAGAATTGCACCTTGCAATGCGGAGAAATTACTGTTTGTGCATTTACAATATTCATTGATTTTTGCCATTGAAAAACGTCCAGAAATGATTGAAGCTACTGACTGAATGAAAGGAGCTGGCATCTCACTCTCTTTGAATCTTCTTTATCATGCTAAGAGGAGCAGGAAAAAGCAAAAAATTTCAGAATTGCACCTTGCAATGCGGAGAAATTACTGTTTGTGCATTTACAATATTCATTGATTTTTGCCATTGAAAAACGTCCAGAAATGATTGAAGCTACTGACTGAATGAAAGGAGCTGGCATCTCACTCTCTTTGAATCTTCTTTATCATGCTAAGAGGAGCAGGAAAAAGCAAAAAATTTCAGAATTGCACCTTGCAATGCGGAGAAATTACTGTTTGTGCATTTACAATATTCATTGATTTTTGCCATTGAAAAACGTCCAGAAATGATTGAAGCTACTGACTGAATGAAAGGAGCTGGCATCTCACTCTCTTTGAATCTTCTTTACCATGCTAAGAGGAGCAGGAAAAAGCAAAAAATTTCAGAATTGCACCTTGCAATGCGGAGAAATTACTGTTTGTGCATTTACAATATTCATTGATTTTTGCCATTGAAAAACATCATGTTATTCATATACCAGAAATGATTGAAGCTACTGACTGAATGAAAGGAGCTGGCATCTCACTCTCTTTGAATCTTCTTTATCATGCTAAGAGGAGCAGGAAAAAGCAAAAAATTTCAGAATTGCACCTTGCAATGCGGAGAAATTACTGTTTGTGCATTTACAATATTCATTGATTTTTGCCATTGAAAAACGTCCAGAAGTGATTGAAGCTACTGACTGAATGAAAGGAGCTGGCATCTCACTCTCTTTGAATCTTCTTTATCATGCTAAGAGGAGCAGGAAAAAGCAAAAAAATTCAGAATTGCACCTTGCAATGCGGAGAAATTACTGTTTGTGCATTTACAATATTCATTGATTTTTGCCATTGAAAAACGTCCAGAAATGATTGAAGCTACTGACTGAATGAAAGGAGCTGGCATCTCACTCTCTTTGAATCTTCTTTACCATGCTAAGAGGAGCAGGAAAAAGCAAAAAATTTCAGAATTGCACCTTGCAATGCGGAGAAATTACTGTTTGTGCAGTTACAATATTCATTGATTTTTGCCATTGAAAAACATCATGTTATTCATATACCAGAAATGATTGAAGCTACTGACTGAATGAAAGGAGCTGGCATCTCACTCTCTTTGAATCTTCTTTATCATGCTAAGAGGAGCAGGAAAAAGCAAAAAATTTCAGAATTGCACCTTGCAATGCGGAGAAATTACTGTTTGTGCATTTACAATATTCATTGATTTTTGCCATTGAAAAACGTCCAGAAATGATTGAAGCTACTGACTGAATGAAAGGAGCTGGCATCTCACTCTCTTTGAATCTTCTTTATCATGCTAAGAGGAGCAGGAAAAAGCAAAAAATTTCAGAATTGCACCTTGCAATGCGGAGAAATTACTGTTTGTGCATTTACAATATTCATTGATTTTTGCCATTGAAAAACGTCCAGAAATGATTGAAGCTACTGACTGAATGAAAGGAGCTGGCATGTAACTCTCTTTGAGTCTTCTTTATCATGCTAAGAGGAGCAGGAAAAAGCAAAAAATTTCAGAATTGCACCTTGCAATGCGGAGAAATTACTCTTTGTGCATTTACAATATTCATTGATTTTTGCCATTGAAAAACATCATGTTATTCATTTACCAGAAATGTTTAAAGCTACTGACTGAATGAAAGAAGCTGGCATCTCACTATCTTTGAATCTTCTTTATCATGCTAAGAGGAGCAGGAAAAAGCAAAAAATTTCAGAATTCCACCTTACAATGCGGAGAAATTACTGTTTGTGCATATACAATATTCATTGATTTTTGCCATTGAAAAACGTCCAGAAATGTTTGAAGCTACTGACTGAATGAAAGGAGCTGGCATCTCACTCTATTTGAATATTCTTTATCATGCTAGGATTAGCAGGAAAAAGCAAAAAATTTCAGAATTGCACCTTGCAATGTGGAGATATTACTGTTTGTGCATTTACAATATTCATTGATTTTTGCCATTGAAAAACATCATGTTATTCATATACCAGAAATGATTGAAGCTACTGACTGAATGAAAGGAGCTGGCATCTCACTTTCTTTGAATCGTCTTTATCATGCTAAGAGGAGCAGGAAAAAGCAAAAAATTTCAGAATTGCACCTTGCAATGCGGAGAAATTACTGTTTGTGCATTTACAATATTCATTGATTTTTGCCATTGAAAAACGTCCAGAAATGATTGAAGCTACTGACTGAATGAAAGGAGCTGGCATCTCACACTCTTTGAATCTTCTTTATCATGCTAAGAGGACCAGGAAAAAGCAAAAAATTTCAGAATTGCACCTTGCAATGCGGAGAAATTACTGTTTGTGCATTTACAATATTCATTGATTTTTGCCATTGAAAAACGTCCAGAAATGATTGAAGCTACTGACTGAATGAAAGGAGCTGGCATGTAACTCTCTTTGAGTCTTCTTTATCATGCTAAGAGGAGCAGGAAAAAGCAAAAAATTTCAGAATTGCACCTTGCAATGCGGAGAAATTACTGTTTGTGCATTTACAATATTCATTGATTTTTGCCATTGAAAAACGTCCAGAAATGATTGAAGCTACTGACTGAATGAAAGGAGCTGGCATCTCACACTCTTTGAATCTTCTTTATCATGCTAAGAGGACCAGGAAAAAGCAAAAAATTTCAGAATTGCACCTTGCAATGCGGAGAAATTACTGTTTGTGCATTTACAATATTCATTGATTTTTGCCATTGAAAAACGTCCAGAAATGATTGAAGCTACTGACTGAATGAAAGGAGCTGGCATGTAACTCTCTTTGAGTCTTCTTTATCATGCTAAGAGGAGCAGGAAAAAGCAAAAAATTTCAGAATTGCACCTTGCAATGCGGAGAAATTACTCTTTGTGCATTTACAATATTCATTGATTTTTGCCATTGAAAAACATCATGTTATTCATTTACCAGAAATGTTTGAAGCTACTGACTGAATGAAAGAAGCTGGCATCTCACTATCTTTGAATCTTCTTTATCATGCTAAGAGGAGCAGGAAAAAGCAAAAAATTTCAGAATTCCACCTTACAATGCGGAGAAATTACTGTTTGTGCATATACAATATTCATTGATTTTTGCCATTGAAAAACGTCCAGAAAAGATTGAAGCTACTGACTGAATGAAAGGAGCTGGCATCTCACTCTCTTTGAATCTTCTTTATCATGCTAAGAGGAGCAGGAAAAAGCAAAAAATTTCAGAATTGCACCTTGCAATGCGGAGAAATTACTGTTTGTGCATTTACAATATTCATTGATTTTTGCCATTGAAAAACATCATGTTATTCATATACCAGAAATGTTTGAAGCTACTGACTGAATGAAAGGAGCTGGCATCTCACTCTCTTTGAATCTTCTTTATCATGCTAAGAGGAGCAGGAAAAAGCAAAAAATTTCAGAATTGCACCTTGCAATGCGGAGAAATTACTGTTTGTGCATTTACAATATTCATTGATTTTTGCCATTGAAAAACGTCCAGAAATGATTGAAGCTACTGACTGAATGAAAGGAGCTGGCATCTCACTCTCTTTGAATCTTCTTTATCATGCTAAGAGGAGCAGGAAAAAGCAAAAAAATTCAGAATTGCACCTTGCAATGCGGAGAAATTACTGTTTGTGCATTTACAATATTCATTGATTTTTGCCATTGAAAAACATCATGTTATTCATATACCAGAAATGATTGAAGCTACTGACTGAATGAAAGGAGCGGGCATCTCACTCTCTTTGAATCTTCTTTATCATGCTAAGAGGAGCAGGAAAAAGCAAAAAATTTCAGAATTGCACGCTGCAATGCGGAGAAATTACTGTTTGTGCATTTACAATATTCATTGATTTTTGCCATTGAAAAACGTCCAGAAATGATTGAAGCTACTGACTGAATGAAAGGAGCTGGCATCTCACTCTCTTTGAATCTTCTTTATCATGCTAGGATTAGCAGGAAAAAGCAAAAAATTTCAGAATTGCACCTTGCAATGTGGAGATATTACTGTTTGTGCATTTACAATATTCATTGATTTTTGCCATTGAAAAACGTCCAGAAATGTTTGAAGCTACTGACTGAATGAAAGGAGCTGGCATCTCACTCTCTTTGAATCTTCTTTATCATGCTAGGATTAGCAGGAAAAAGCAAAAAATTTCAGAATTGCACCTTGCAATGTGGAGATATTACTGTTTGTGCATTTACAATATTCATTGATTTTTGCCATTGAAAAACATCATGTTATTCATATACCAGAAATGATTGAAGCTACTGACTGAATGAAAGGAGCTGGCATCTCACTTTCTTTGAATCGTCTTTATCATGCTAAGAGGAGCAGGAAAAAGCAAAAAATTTCAGAATTGCACCTTGCAATGCGGAGAAATTACTGTTTGTGCATTTACAATATTCATTGATTTTTGCCATTGAAAAACGTCCAGAAATGATTGAAGCTACTGACTGAATGAAAGGAGCTGGCATCTCACTCTCTTTGAATCTTCTTTATCATGCTAAGAGGACCAGGAAAAAGCAAAAAATTTCAGAATTGCACCTTGCAATGCGGAGAAATTACTGTTTGTGCATTTACAATATTCATTGATTTTTGCCATTGAAAAACGTCCAGAAATGATTGAAGCTACTGACTGAATGAAAGGAGCTGGCATGTAACTCTCTTTGAGTCTTCTTTATCATGCTAAGAGGAGCAGGAAAAAGCAAAAAATTTCAGAATTGCACCTTGCAATGCGGAGAAATTACTCTTTGTGCATTTACAATATTCATTGATTTTTGCCATTGAAAAACATCATGTTATTCATTTACCAGAAATGTTTGAAGCTACTGACTGAATGAAAGAAGCTGGCATCTCACTATCTTTGAATCTTCTTTATCATGCTAAGAGGAGCAGGAAAAAGCAAAAAATTTCAGAATTCCACCTTACAATGCGGAGAAATTACTGTTTGTGCATATACAATATTCATTGATTTTTGCCATTGAAAAACGTCCAGAAAAGATTGAAGCTACTGACTGAATGAAAGGAGCTGGCATCTCACTCTCTTTGAATCTTCTTTATCATGCTAAGAGGAGCAGGAAAAAGCAAAAAATTTCAGAATTGCACCTTGCAATGCGGAGAAATTACTGTTTGTGCATTTACAATATTCATTGATTTTTGCCATTGAAAAACATCATGTTATTCATATACCAGAAATGTTTGAAGCTACTGACTGAATGAAAGGAGCTGGCATCTCACTCTCTTTGAATCTTCTTTATCATGCTAAGAGGAGCAGGAAAAAGCAAAAAATTTCAGAATTGCACCTTGCAATGCGGAGAAATTACTGTTTGTGCATTTACAATATTCATTGATTTTTGCCATTGAAAAACGTCCAAAAATGATTGAAGCTACTGACTGAATGAAAGGAGCTGGCATCTCACTCTCTTTGAATCTTCTTTATCATGCTAAGAGGAGCAGGAAAAAGCAAAAAAATTCAGAATTGCACCTTGCAATGCGGAGAAATTACTGTTTGTGCATTTACAATATTCATTGATTTTTGCCATTGAAAAACATCATGTTATTCATATACCAGAAATGATTGAAGCTACTGACTGAATGAAAGGAGCGGGCATCTCACTCTCTTTGAATCTTCTTTATCATGCTAAGAGGAGCAGGAAAAAGCAAAAAATTTCAGAATTGCACGCTGCAATGCGGAGAAATTACTGTTTGTGCATTTACAATATTCATTGATTTTTGCCATTGAAAAACGTCCAGAAATGATTGAAGCTACTGACTGAATGAAAGGAGCTGGCATCTCACTCTCTTTGAATCTTCTTTATCATGCTAGGATTAGCAGGAAAAAGCAAAAAATTTCAGAATTGCACCTTGCAATGTGGAGATATTACTGTTTGTGCATTTACAATATTCATTGATTTTTGCCATTGAAAAACGTCCAGAAATGTTTGAAGCTACTGACTGAATGAAAGGAGCTGGCATCTCACTCTCTTTGAATCTTCTTTATCATGCTAGGATTAGCAGGAAAAAGCAAAAAATTTCAGAATTGCACCTTGCAATGTGGAGATATTACTGTTTGTGCATTTACAATATTCATTGATTTTTGCCATTGAAAAACATCATGTTATTCATATACCAGAAATGATTGAAGCTACTGACTGAATGAAAGGAGCTGGCATCTCACTTTCTTTGAATCGTCTTTATCATGCTAAGAGGAGCAGGAAAAAGCAAAAAATTTCAGAATTGCACCTTGCAATGCGGAGAAATTACTGTTTGTGCATTTACAATATTCATTGATTTTTGCCATTGAAAAACGTCCAGAAATGATTGAAGCTACTGACTGAATGAAAGGAGCTGGCATCTCACTCTCTTTGAATCTTCTTTATCATGCTAAGAGGACCAGGAAAAAGCAAAAAATTTCAGAATTGCACCTTGCAATGCGGAGAAATTACTGTTTGTGCATTTACAATATTCATTGATTTTTGCCATTGAAAAACGTCCAGAAATGATTGAAGCTACTGACTGAATGAAAGGAGCTGGCATGTAACTCTCTTTGAGTCTTCTTTATCATGCTAAGAGGAGCAGGAAAAAGCAAAAAATTTCAGAATTGCACCTTGCAATGCGGAGAAATTACTCTTTGTGCATTTACAATATTCATTGATTTTTGCCATTGAAAAACATCATGTTATTCATTTACCAGAAATGTTTGAAGCTACTGACTGAATGAAAGAAGCTGGCATCTCACTATCTTTGAATCTTCTTTATCATGCTAAGAGGAGCAGGAAAAAGCAAAAAATTTCAGAATTCCACCTTACAATGCGGAGAAATTACTGTTTGTGCATATACAATATTCATTGATTTTTGACATTGAAAAACGTCCAGAAAAGATTGAAGCTACTGACTGAATGAAAGGAGCTGGCATCTCACTCTCTTTGAATCTTCTTTATCATGCTAAGAGGAGCAGGAAAAAGCAAAAAATTTCAGAATTGCACCTTGCAATGCGGAGAAATTACTGTTTGTGCATTTACAATATTCATTGATTTTTGCCATTGAAAAACATCATGTTATTCATATACCAGAAATGTTTGAAGCTACTGACTGAATGAAAGGAGCTGGCATCTCACTCTCTTTGAATCTTCTTTATCATGCTAAGAGGAGCAGGAAAAAGCAAAAAATTTCAGAATTGCACCTTGCAATGCGGAGAAATTACTGTTTGTGCATTTACAATATTCATTGATTTTTGCCATTGAAAAACGTCCAAAAATGATTGAAGCTACTGACTGAATGAAAGGAGCTGGCATCTCACTCTCTTTGAATCTTCTTTATCATGCTAAGAGGAGCAGGAAAAAGCAAAAAAATTCAGAATTGCACCTTGCAATGCGGAGAAATTACTGTTTGTGCATTTACAATATTCATTGATTTTTGCCATTGAAAAACATCATGTTATTCATATACCAGAAATGATTGAAGCTACTGACTGAATGAAAGGAGCGGGCATCTCACTCTCTTTGAATCTTCTTTATCATGCTAAGAGGAGCAGGAAAAAGCAAAAAATTTCAGAATTGCACGCTGCAATGCGGAGAAATTACTGTTTGTGCATTTACAATATTCATTGATTTTTGCCATTGAAAAACGTCCAGAAATGATTGAAGCTACTGACTGAATGAAAGGAGCTGGCATCTCACTCTCTTTGAATCTTCTTTATCATGCTAGGATTAGCAGGAAAAAGCAAAAAATTTCAGAATTGCACCTTGCAATGTGGAGATATTACTGTTTGTGCATTTACAATATTCATTGATTTTTGCCATTGAAAAACGTCCAGAAATGTTTGAAGCTACTGACTGAATGAAAGGAGCTGGCATCTCACTCTCTTTGAATCTTCTTTATCATGCTAGGATTAGCAGGAAAAAGCAAAAAATTTCAGAATTGCACCTTGCAATGTGGAGATATTACTGTTTGTGCATTTACAATATTCATTGATTTTTGCCATTGAAAAACGTCCAGAAATGTTTGAAGCTACTGACTGAATGAAAGGAGCTGGCATCTCACTCTCTTTGAATCTTCTTTATCATGCTAGGATTAGCAGGAAAAAGCAAAAAATTTCAGAATTGCACCTTGCAATGTGGAGATATTACTGTTTGTGCATTTACAATATTCATTGATTTTTGCCATTGAAAAACGTCCAGAAATGTTTGAAGCTACTGACTGAATGAAAGGAGCTGGCATCTCACTCTCTTTGAATCTTCTTTATCATGCTAGGATTAACAGGAAAAAGCTAAAAATTTCAGAATTGCACCGTAATTTCTCCGCATTGCAAGGTGCAATTCTGAAATTTTTTGCTTTTTCCTGCTCCTCTTAGCATGAAAAAGAAGATTCAAAGAGAATGAGATGCCCGCTCCTTTCATTCAGTCAGTAGCTTCAATCATTTCTGGTATATTAATAACATGATGTTTTTCAATGGCAAAAATCAATGAATATTGTAAATGCACAAACAGTAATTTCTCCGCATTGCAAGGTGCAATTCTGAATTTTTTTGCTTTTTCCTGCTCCTCTTAGCATGATAAAGAAGATTCAAAGAGAGTGAGATGCCAGCTCCTTTCATTCAGTCAGTAGCTTCAATCTTTTCTGGACGTTTTTCAATGGCAAAAATCAATGAATATTGTAAATGCACAAACAGTAATATCTCCACATTGCAAGGTGCAATTCTGAAATTTTTTGCTTTTTCCTGCTAATCCTAGCATGATAAAGAAGATTCAAAGAGAGTGAGATGCCAGCTCCTTTCATTCAGTCAGTAGCTTCAAACATTTCTGGTATATGAAAAACATGTTTTTCAATGGCAAAAATCAATGAATATTGTAAATGCACAAACAGTAATATCTCCACATTGCACGGTGCAATTCTGAAATTTTTAGCTTTTTCCTGTTAATCCTAGCATGATAAAGAAGATTCAAAGAGAGTGAGATGCCAGCTCCTTTCATTCAGTCAGTAGCTTCAAACATTTCTGGTATATGAAAAACATGTTTTTCAATGGCAAAAATCAATGAATATTGTAAATGCACAAACAGTAATATCTCCACATTGCAAGGTGCAATTCTGAAATTTTTTGCTTTTTCCTGTTAATCCTAGCATGATAAAGAAGATTCAAAGAGAGTGAGATGCCAGCTCCTTTCATTCAGTCAGTAGCTTCAAACATTTCTGGTATATGAAAAACATGTTTTTCAATGGCAAAAATCAATGAATATTGTAAATGCACAAACAGTAATATCTCCACATTGCAAGGTGCAATTCTGAAATTTTTTGCTTTTTCCTGCTAATCCTAGCATGATAAAGAAGATTCAAAGAGAGTGAGATGCCAGCTCCTTTCATTCAGTCAGTAGCTTCAAACATTTCTGGTATATGAAAAACATGTTTTTCAATGGCAAAAATCAATGAATATTGTAAATGCACAAACAGTAATATCTCCACATTGCACGGTGCAATTCTGAAATTTTTAGCTTTTTCCTGTTAATCCTAGCATGATAAAGAAGATTCAAAGAGAGTGAGATGCCAGCTCCTTTCATTCAGTCAGTAGCTTCAAACATTTCTGGTATATGAAAAACATGTTTTTCAATGGCAAAAATCAATGAATATTGTAAATGCACAAACAGTAATATCTCCACATTGCAAGGTGCAATTCTGAAATTTTTTGCTTTTTCCTGCTAATCCTAGCATGATAAAGAAGATTCAAAGAGAGTGAGATGCCAGCTCCTTTCATTCAGTCAGTAGCTTCAAACATTTCTGGTATATGAAAAACATGTTTTTCAATGGCAAAAATCAATGAATATTGTAAATGCACAAACAGTAATATCTCCACATTGCAAGGTGCAATTCTGAAATTTTTAGCTTTTTCCTGTTAATCCTAGCATGATAAAGAAGATTCAAAGAGAGTGAGATGCCAGCTCCTTTCATTCAGTCAGTAGCTTCAAACATTTCTGGTATATGAAAAACGTTTTTCAATGGCAAAAATCAATGAATATTGTAAATGCACAAACAGTAATATCTCCACATTGCAAGGTGCAATTCTGAAATTTTTTGCTTTTTCCTGCTAATCCTAGCATGATAAAGAAGATTCAAAGAGAGTGAGATGCCAGCTCCTTTCATTCAGTCAGTAGCTTCAAACATTTCTGGTATATGAAAAACATGTTTTTCAATAGCAAAAATCAATGAATATTGTAAATGCACAAACAGTAATATCTCCACATTGCACGGTGCAATTCTGAAATTTTTAGCTTTTTCCTGTTAATCCTAGCATGATAAAGAAGATTCAAAGAGAGTGAGATGCCAGCTCCTTTCATTCAGTCAGTAGCTTCAAACATTTCTGGTATATGAAAAACATGTTTTTCAATGGCAAAAATCAATGAATATTGTAAATGCACAAACAGTAATATCTCCACATTGCAAGGTGCAATTCTGAAATTTTTTGCTTTTTCCTGCTAATCCTAGCATGATAAAGAAGATTCAAAGAGAGTGAGATGCCAGCTCCTTTCATTCAGTCAGTAGCTTCAAACATTTCTGGTATATGAAAAACATGTTTTTCAATGGCAAAAATCAATGAATATTGTAAATGCACAAACAGTAATATCTCCACATTGCAAGGTGCAATTCTGAAATTTTTTGCTTTTTCCTGTTAATCCTAGCATGATAAAGAAGATTCAAAGAGAGTGAGATGCCAGCTCCTTTCATTCAGTCAGTAGCTTCAAACATTTCTGGTATATGAAAAACATGTTTTTCAATGGCAAAAATCAATGAATATTGTAAATGCACAAACAGTAATATCTCCACATTGCAAGGTGCAATTCTGAAATTTTTTGCTTTTTCCTGCTAATCCTAGCATGATAAAGAAGATTCAAAGAGAGTGAGATGCCAGCTCCTTTCATTCAGTCAGTAGCTTCAAACATTTCTGGTATATGAAAAACATGTTTTTCAATGGCAAAAATCAATGAATATTGTAAATGCACAAACAGTAATATCTCCACATTGCACGGTGCAATTCTGAAATTTTTAGCTTTTTCCTGTTAATCCTAGCATGATAAAGAAGATTCAAAGAGAGTGAGATGCCAGCTCCTTTCATTCAGTCAGTAGCTTCAAACATTTCTGGTATATGAAAAACATGTTTTTCAATGGCAAAAATCAATGAATATTGTAAATGCACAAACAGTAATATCTCCACATTGCAAGGTGCAATTCTGAAATTTTTTGCTTTTTCCTGTTAATCCTAGCATGATAAAGAAGATTCAAAGAGAGTGAGATGCCAGCTCCTTTCATTCAGTCAGTAGCTTCAAACATTTCTGGTATATGAAAAACATGTTTTTCAATGGCAAAAATCAATGAATATTGTAAATGCACAAACAGTAATATCTCCACATTGCAAGGTGCAATTCTGAAATTTTTTGCTTTTTCCTGCTAATCCTAGCATGATAAAGAAGATTCAAAGAGAGTGAGATGCCAGCTCCTTTCATTCAGTCAGTAGCTTCAAACATTTCTGGTATATGAAAAACATGTTTTTCAATGGCAAAAATCAATGAATATTGTAAATGCACAAACAGTAATATCTCCACATTGCACGGTGCAATTCTGAAATTTTTAGCTTTTTCCTGTTAATCCTAGCATGATAAAGAAGATTCAAAGAGAGTGAGATGCCAGCTCCTTTCATTGTCAGTAGCTTCAAACATTTCTGGTATATGAAAAACATGTTTTTCAATGGCAAAAATCAATGAATATTGTAAATGCACAAACAGTAATATCTCCACATTGCAAGGTGCAATTCTGAAATTTTTTGCTTTTTCCTGCTAATCCTAGCATGATAAAGAAGATTCAAAGAGAGTGAGATGCCAGCTCCTTTCATTCAGTCAGTAGCTTCAAACATTTCTGGTATATGAAAAACATGTTTTTCAATGGCAAAAATCAATGAATATTGTAAATGCACAAACAGTAATATCTCCACATTGCAAGGTGCAATTCTGAAATTTTTAGCTTTTTCCTGTTAATCCTAGCATGATAAAGAAGATTCAAAGAGAGTGAGATGCCAGCTCCTTTCATTCAGTCAGTAGCTTCAAACATTTCTGGTATATGAAAAACGTTTTTCAATGGCAAAAATCAATGAATATTGTAAATGCACAAACAGTAATATCTCCACATTGCAAGGTGCAATTCTGAAATTTTTTGCTTTTTCCTGCTAATCCTAGCATGATAAAGAAGATTCAAAGAGAGTGAGATGCCAGCTCCTTTCATTCAGTCAGTAGCTTCAAACATTTCTGGTATATGAAAAACATGTTTTTCAATAGCAAAAATCAATGAATATTGTAAATGCACAAACAGTAATATCTCCACATTGCACGGTGCAATTCTGAAATTTTTAGCTTTTTCCTGTTAATCCTAGCATGATAAAGAAGATTCAAAGAGAGTGAGATGCCAGCTCCTTTCATTCAGTCAGTAGCTTCAAACATTTCTGGTATATGAAAAACATGTTTTTCAATGGCAAAAATCAATGAATATTGTAAATGCACAAACAGTAATATCTCCACATTGCAAGGTGCAATTCTGAAATTTTTTGCTTTTTCCTGCTAATCCTAGCATGATAAAGAAGATTCAAAGAGAGTGAGATGCCAGCTCCTTTCATTCAGTCAGTAGCTTCAAACATTTCTGGTATATGAAAAACATGTTTTTCAATGGCAAAAATCAATGAATATTGTAAATGCACAAACAGTAATATCTCCACATTGCAAGGTGCAATTCTGAAATTTTTTGCTTTTTCCTGTTAATCCTAGCATGATAAAGAAGATTCAAAGAGAGTGAGATGCCAGCTCCTTTCATTCAGTCAGTAGCTTCAAACATTTCTGGTATATGAAAAACATGTTTTTCAATGGCAAAAATCAATGAATATTGTAAATGCACAAACAGTAATATCTCCACATTGCAAGGTGCAATTCTGAAATTTTTTGCTTTTTCCTGCTAATCCTAGCATGATAAAGAAGATTCAAAGAGAGTGAGATGCCAGCTCCTTTCATTCAGTCAGTAGCTTCAAACATTTCTGGTATATGAAAAACATGTTTTTCAATGGCAAAAATCAATGAATATTGTAAATGCACAAACAGTAATATCTCCACATTGCACGGTGCAATTCTGAAATTTTTAGCTTTTTCCTGTTAATCCTAGCATGATAAAGAAGATTCAAAGAGAGTGAGATGCCAGCTCCTTTCATTCAGTCAGTAGCTTCAAACATTTCTGGTATATGAAAAACATGTTTTTCAATGGCAAAAATCAATGAATATTGTAAATGCACAAACAGTAATATCTCCACATTGCAAGGTGCAATTCTGAAATTTTTTGCTTTTTCCTGTTAATCCTAGCATGATAAAGAAGATTCAAAGAGAGTGAGATGCCAGCTCCTTTCATTCAGTCAGTAGCTTCAAACATTTCTGGTATATGAAAAACATGTTTTTCAATGGCAAAAATCAATGAATATTGTAAATGCACAAACAGTAATATCTCCACATTGCAAGGTGCAATTCTGAAATTTTTTGCTTTTTCCTGCTAATCCTAGCATGATAAAGAAGATTCAAAGAGAGTGAGATGCCAGCTCCTTTCATTCAGTCAGTAGCTTCAAACATTTCTGGTATATGAAAAACATGTTTTTCAATGGCAAAAATCAATGAATATTGTAAATGCACAAACAGTAATATCTCCACATTGCACGGTGCAATTCTGAAATTTTTAGCTTTTTCCTGTTAATCCTAGCATGATAAAGAAGATTCAAAGAGAGTGAGATGCCAGCTCCTTTCATTCAGTCAGTAGCTTCAAACATTTCTGGTATATGAAAAACATGTTTTTCAATGGCAAAAATCAATGAATATTGTAAATGCACAAACAGTAATATCTCCACATTGCAAGGTGCAATTCTGAAATTTTTTGCTTTTTCCTGTTAATCCTAGCATGATAAAGAAGATTCAAAGAGAGTGAGATGCCAGCTCCTTTCATTCAGTCAGTAGCTTCAAACATTTCTGGTATATGAAAAACATGTTTTTCAATGGCAAAAATCAATGAATATTGTAAATGCACAAACAGTAATATCTCCACATTGCAAGGTGCAATTCTGAAATTTTTTGCTTTTTCCTGCTAATCCTAGCATGATAAAGAAGATTCAAAGAGTGAGATGCCAGCTCCTTTCATTCAGTCAGTAGCTTCAAACATTTCTGGTATATGAAAAACATGTTTTTCAATGGCAAAAATCAATGAATATTGTAAATGCACAAACAGTAATATCTCCACATTGCAAGGTGCAATTCTGAAATTTTTTGCTTTTTCCTGCTGATCCTAGCATGATAAAGAAGATTCAAAGAGAGTGAGATGCCAGCTCCTTTCATTCAGTCAGTAGCTTCAAACATTTCTGGTATATGAAAAACATGTTTTTCAATGGCAAAAATCAATGAATATTGTAAATGCACAAACAGTAATATCTCCACATTGCACGGTGCAATTCTGAAATTTTTAGCTTTTTCCTGTTAATCCTAGCATGATAAAGAAGATTCAAAGAGAGTGAGATGCCAGCTCCTTTCATTCAGTCAGTAGCTTCAAACATTTCTGGTATATGAAAAACATGTTTTTCAATGGCAAAAATCAATGAATATTGTAAATGCACAAACAGTAATATCTCCACATTGCAAGGTGCAATTCTGAAATTTTTTGCTTTTTCCTGCTAATCCTAGCATGATAAAGAAGATTCAAAGAGAGTGAGATGCCAGCTCCTTTCATTCAGTCAGTAGCTTCAAACATTTCTGGTATATGAAAAACATGTTTTTCAATGGCAAAAATCAATGAATATTGTAAATGCACAAACAGTAATATCTCCACATTGCACGGTGCAATTCTGAAATTTTTAGCTTTTTCCTGTTAATCCTAGCATGATAAAGAAGATTCAAAGAGAGTGAGATGCCAGCTCCTTTCATTCAGTCAGTAGCTTCAAACATTTCTGGTATATGAAAAACATGTTTTTCAATGGCAAAAATCAATGAATATTGTAAATGCACAAACAGTAATATCTCCACATTGCAAGGTGCAATTCTGAAATTTTTTGCTTTTTCCTGCTAATCCTAGCATGATAAAGAAGATTCAAAGAGAGTGAGATGCCAGCTCCTTTCATTCAGTCAGTAGCTTCAAACATTTCTGGTATATGAAAAACATGTTTTTCAATGGCAAAAATCAATGAATATTGTAAATGCACAAACAGTAATATCTCCACATTGCAAGGTGCAATTCTGAAATTTTTTGCTTTTTCCTGTTAATCCTAGCATGATAAAGAAGATTCAAAGAGAGTGAGATGCCAGCTCCTTTCATTCAGTCAGTAGCTTCAAACATTTCTGGTATATGAAAAACATGTTTTTCAATGGCAAAAATCAATGAATATTGTAAATGCACAAACAGTAATATCTCCACATTGCAAGGTGCAATTCTGAAATTTTTTGCTTTTTCCTGTTAATCCTAGCATGATAAAGAAGATTCAAAGAGAGTGAGATGCCAGCTCCTTTCATTCAGTCAGTAGCTTCAAACATTTCTGGTATATGAAAAACATGTTTTTCAATGGCAAAAATCAATGAATATTGTAAATGCACAAACAGTAATATCTCCACATTGCACGGTGCAATTCTGAAATTTTTAGCTTTTTCCTGTTAATCCTAGCATGATAAAGAAGATTCAAAGAGAGTGAGATGCCAGCTCCTTTCATTCAGTCAGTAGCTTCAAACATTTCTGGTATATGAAAAACATGTTTTTCAATGGCAAAAATCAATGAATATTGTAAATGCACAAACAGTAATATCTCCACATTGCAAGGTGCAATTCTGAAATTTTTTGCTTTTTCCTGCTAATCCTAGCATGATAAAGAAGATTCAAAGAGAGTGAGATGCCAGCTCCTTTCATTCAGTCAGTAGCTTCAAACATTTCTGGTATATGAAAAACATGTTTTTCAATGGCAAAAATCAATGAATATTGTAAATGCACAAACAGTAATATCTCCACATTGCACGGTGCAATTCTGAAATTTTTAGCTTTTTCCTGTTAATCCTAGCATGATAAAGAAGATTCAAAGAGAGTGAGATGCCAGCTCCTTTCATTCAGTCAGTAGCTTCAAACATTTCTGGTATATGAAAAACGTTTTTCAATGGCAAAAATCAATGAATATTGTAAATGCACAAACAGTAATATCTCCACATTGCAAGGTGCAATTCTGAAATTTTTTGCTTTTTCCTGCTAATCCTAGCATGATAAAGAAGATTCAAAGAGAGTGAGATGCCAGCTCCTTTCATTCAGTCAGTAGCTTCAAACATTTCTGGTATATGAAAAACATGTTTTTCAATGGCAAAAATCAATGAATATTGTAAATGCACAAACAGTAATATCTCCACATTGCACGGTGCAATTCTGAAATTTTTAGCTTTTTCTTGTTAATCCTAGCATGATAAAGAAGATTCAAAGAGTGAGATGCCAGCTCCTTTCATTCAGTCAGTAGCTTCAAACATTTCTGGTATATGAAAAACATGTTTTTCAATGGCAAAAATCAATGAATATTGTAAATGCACAAACAGTAATATCTCCACATTGCAAGGTGCAATTCTGAAATTTTTTGCTTTTTCCTGCTAATCCTAGCATGATAAAGAAGATTCAAAGAGAGTGAGATGCCAGCTCCTTTCATTCAGTCAGTAGCTTCAAACATTTCTGGTATATGAAAAACATGTTTTTCAATGGCAAAAATCAATGAATATTGTAAATGCACAAACAGTAATATCTCCACATTGCACGGTGCAATTCTGAAATTTTTAGCTTTTTCTTGTTAATCCTAGCATGATAAAGAAGATTCAAAGAGAGTGAGATGCCAGCTCCTTTCATTCAGTCAGTAGCTTCAAACATTTCTGGTATATGAAAAACATGTTTTTCAATGGCAAAAATCAATGAATATTGTAAATGCACAAACAGTAATATCTCCACATTGCAAGGTGCAATTCTGAAATTTTTTGCTTTTTCCTGTTAATCCTAGCATGATAAAGAAGATTCAAAGAGAGTGAGATGCCAGCTCCTTTCATTCAGTCAGTAGCTTCAAACATTTCTGGTATATGAAAAACATGTTTTTCAATGGCAAAAATCAATGAATATTGTAAATGCACAAACAGTAATATCTCCACATTGCACGGTGCAATTCTGAAATTTTTAGCTTTTTCCTGTTAATCCTAGCATGATAAAGAAGATTCAAAGAGAGTGAGATGCCAGCTCCTTTCATTCAGTCAGTAGCTTCAAACATTTCTGGTATATGAAAAACATGTTTTTCAATGGCAAAAATCAATGAATATTGTAAATGCACAAACAGTAATATCTCCACATTGCAAGGTGCAATTCTGAAATTTTTTGCTTTTTCCTGCTAATCCTAGCATGATAAAGAAGATTCAAAGAGAGTGAGATGCCAGCTCCTTTCATTCAGTCAGTAGCTTCAAACATTTCTGGTATATGAAAAACATGTTTTTCAATGGCAAAAATCAATGAATATTGTAAATGCACAAACAGTAATATCTCCACATTGCACGGTGCAATTCTGAAATTTTTAGCTTTTTCCTGTTAATCCTAGCATGATAAAGAAGATTCAAAGAGAGTGAGATGCCAGCTCCTTTCATTCAGTCAGTAGCTTCAAACATTTCTGGTATATGAAAAACGTTTTTCAATGGCAAAAATCAATGAATATTGTAAATGCACAAACAGTAATATCTCCACATTGCAAGGTGCAATTCTGAAATTTTTTGCTTTTTCCTGCTAATCCTAGCATGATAAAGAAGATTCAAAGAGAGTGAGATGCCAGCTCCTTTCATTCAGTCAGTAGCTTCAAACATTTCTGGTATATGAAAAACATGTTTTTCAATGGCAAAAATCAATGAATATTGTAAATGCACAAACAGTAATATCTCCACATTGCACGGTGCAATTCTGAAATTTTTAGCTTTTTCTTGTTAATCCTAGCATGATAAAGAAGATTCAAAGAGAGTGAGATGCCAGCTCCTTTCATTCAGTCAGTAGCTTCAAACATTTCTGGTATATGAAAAACATGTTTTTCAATGGCAAAAATCAATGAATATTGTAAATGCACAAACAGTAATATCTCCACATTGCAAGGTGCAATTCTGAAATTTTTTGCTTTTTCCTGCTAATCCTAGCATGATAAAGAAGATTCAAAGAGAGTGAGATGCCAGCTCCTTTCATTCAGTCAGTAGCTTCAAACATTTCTGGTATATGAAAAACATGTTTTTCAATGGCAAAAATCAATGAATATTGTAAATGCACAAACAGTAATATCTCCACATTGCACGGTGCAATTCTGAAATTTTTAGCTTTTTCTTGTTAATCCTAGCATGATAAAGAAGATTCAAAGAGAGTGAGATGCCAGCTCCTTTCATTCAGTCAGTAGCTTCAAACATTTCTGGTATATGAAAAACATGTTTTTCAATGGCAAAAATCAATGAATATTGTAAATGCACAAACAGTAATATCTCCACATTGCAAGGTGCAATTCTGAAATTTTTTGCTTTTTCCTGTTAATCCTAGCATGATAAAGAAGATTCAAAGAGAGTGAGATGCCAGCTCCTTTCATTCAGTCAGTAGCTTCAAACATTTCTGGTATATGAAAAACATGTTTTTCAATGGCAAAAATCAATGAATATTGTAAATGCACAAACAGTAATATCTCCACATTGCACGGTGCAATTCTGAAATTTTTAGCTTTTTCCTGTTAATCCTAGCATGATAAAGAAGATTCAAAGAGAGTGAGATGCCAGCTCCTTTCATTCAGTCAGTAGCTTCAAACATTTCTGGTATATGAAAAACATGTTTTTCAATGGCAAAAATCAATGAATATTGTAAATGCACAAACAGTAATATCTCCACATTGCAAGGTGCAATTCTGAAATTTTTTGCTTTTTCCTGCTAATCCTAGCATGATAAAGAAGATTCAAAGAGAGTGAGATGCCAGCTCCTTTCATTCAGTCAGTAGCTTCAAACATTTCTGGTATATGAAAAACATGTTTTTCAATGGCAAAAATCAATGAATATTGTAAATGCACAAACAGTAATATCTCCACATTGCACGGTGCAATTCTGAAATTTTTAGCTTTTTCCTGTTAATCCTAGCATGATAAAGAAGATTCAAAGAGAGTGAGATGCCAGCTCCTTTCATTCAGTCAGTAGCTCCAAACATTTCTGGTATATGAAAAACGTTTTTCAATGGCAAAAATCAATGAATATTGTAAATGCACAAACAGTAATATCTCCACATTGCAAGGTGCAATTCTGAAATTTTTTGCTTTTTCCTGCTAATCCTAGCATGATAAAGAAGATTCAAAGAGAGTGAGATGCCAGCTCCTTTCATTCAGTCAGTAGCTTCAAACATTTCTGGTATATGAAAAACATGTTTTTCAAAGGCAAAAATCAATGAATATTGTAAATGCACAAACAGTAATATCTCCACATTGCACGGTGCAATTCTGAAATTTTTAGCTTTTTCTTGTTAATCCTAGCATGATAAAGAAGATTCAAAGAGAGTGAGATGCCAGCTCCTTTCATTCAGTCAGTAGCTTCAAACATTTCTGGTATATGAAAAACATGTTTTTCAATGGCAAAAATCAATGAATATTGTAAATGCACAAACAGTAATATCTCCACATTGCAAGGTGCAATTCTGAAATTTTTTGCTTTTTCCTGCTAATCCTAGCATGATAAAGAAGATTCAAAGAGAGTGAGATGCCAGCTCCTTTCATTCAGTCAGTAGCTTCAAACATTTCTGGTATATGAAAAACATGTTTTTCAATGGCAAAAATCAATGAATATTGTAAATGCACAAACAGTAATATCTCCACATTGCACGGTGCAATTCTGAAATTTTTAGCTTTTTCTTGTTAATCCTAGCATGATAAAGATTCAAAGAGAGTGAGATGCCAGCTCCTTTCATTCAGTCAGTAGCTTCAAACATTTCTGGTATATGAAAAACATGTTTTTCAATGGCAAAAATCAATGAATATTGTAAATGCACAAACAGTAATATCTCCACATTGCAAGGTGCAATTCTGAAATTTTTTGCTTTTTCCTGCTACTAGCATGATAAAGAAGATTCAAAGAGAGTGAGATGCCAGCTCCTTTCATTCAGTCAGTAGCTTCAAACATTTCTGGTATATGAAAAACATGTTTTTCAATGGCAAAAATCAATGAATATTGTAAATGCACAAACAGTAATATCTCCACATTGCACGGTGCAATTCTGAAATTTTTAGCTTTTTCCTGTTAATCCTAGCATGATAAAGAAGATTCAAAGAGAGTGAGATGCCAGCTCCTTTCATTCAGTCAGTAGCTTCAAACATTTCTGGTATATGAAAAACATGTTTTTCAATGGCAAAAATCAATGAATATTGTAAATGCACAAACAGTAATATCTCCACATTGCAAGGTGCAATTCTGAAATTTTTTGCTTTTTCCTGCTAATCCTAGCATGATAAAGAAGATTCAAAGAGAGTGAGATGCCAGCTCCTTTCATTCAGTCAGTAGCTTCAAACATTTCTGGTATATGAAAAACATGTTTTTCAATGGCAAAAATCAATGAATATTGTAAATGCACAAACAGTAATATCTCCACATTGCAAGGTGCAATTCTGAAATTTTTTGCTTTTTCCTGTTAATCCTAGCATGATAAAGAAGATTCAAAGAGAGTGAGATGCCAGCTCCTTTCATTCAGTCAGTAGCTTCAAACATTTCTGGTATATGAAAAACATGTTTTTCAATGGCAAAAATCAATGAATATTGTAAATGCACAAACAGTAATATCTCCACATTGCAAGGTGCAATTCTGAAATTTTTTGCTTTTTCCTGTTAATCCTAGCATGATAAAGAAGATTCAAAGAGAGTGAGATGCCAGCTCCTTTCATTCAGTCAGTAGCTTCAAACATTTCTGGTATATGAAAAACATGTTTTTCAATGGCAAAAATCAATGAATATTGTAAATGCACAAACAGTAATATCTCCACATTGCACGGTGCAATTCTGAAATTTTTAGCTTTTTCCTGTTAATCCTAGCATGATAAAGAAGATTCAAAGAGAGTGAGATGCCAGCTCCTTTCATTCAGTCAGTAGCTTCAAACATTTCTGGTATATGAAAAACATGTTTTTCAATGGCAAAAATCAATGAATATTGTAAATGCACAAACAGTAATATCTCCACATTGCAAGGTGCAATTCTGAAATTTTTTGCTTTTTCCTGCTAATCCTAGCATGATAAAGAAGATTCAAAGAGAGTGAGATGCCAGCTCCTTTCATTCAGTCAGTAGCTTCAAACATTTCTGGTATATGAAAAACATGTTTTTCAATGGCAAAAATCAATGAATATTGTAAATGCACAAACAGTAATATCTCCACATTGCACGGTGCAATTCTGAAATTTTTAGCTTTTTCCTGTTAATCCTAGCATGATAAAGAAGATTCAAAGAGAGTGAGATGCCAGCTCCTTTCATTCAGTCAGTAGCTTCAAACATTTCTGGTATATGAAAAACGTTTTCAATGGCAAAAATCAATGAATATTGTAAATGCACAAACAGTAATATCTCCACATTGCAAGGTGCAATTCTGAATTTTTTTGCTTTTTCCTGCTAATCCTAGCATGATAAAGAAGATTCAAAGAGAGTGAGATGCCAGCTCCTTTCATTCAGTCAGTAGCTTCAAACATTTCTGGTATATGAAAAACATGTTTTCAATGGCAAAAATCAATGAATATTGTAAATGCACAAACAGTAATATCTCCACATTGCACGGTGCAATTCTGAAATTTTTAGCTTTTTCTTGTTAATCCTAGCATGATAAAGAAGATTCAAAGAGAGTGAGATGCCAGCTCCTTTCATTCAGTCAGTAGCTTCAAACATTTCTGGTATATGAAAAACATGTTTTTCAATGGCAAAAATCAATGAATATTGTAAATGCACAAACAGTAATATCTCCACATTGCAAGGTGCAATTCTGAAATTTTTTGCTTTTTTCCTGCTAATCCTAGCATGATAAAGAAGATTCAAAGAGAGTGAGATGCCAGCTCCTTTCATTCAGTCAGTAGCTTCAAACATTTCTGGTATATGAAAAACATGTTTTTCAATGGCAAAAATCAATGAATATTGTAAATGCACAAACAGTAATATCTCCACATTGCACGGTGCAATTCTGAAATTTTTAGCTTTTTCTTGTTAATCCTAGCATGATAAAGAAGATTCAAAGAGAGTGAGATGCCAGCTCCTTTCATTCAGTCAGTAGCTTCAAACATTTCTGGTATATGAAAAACATGTTTTTCAATGGCAAAAATCAATGAATATTGTAAATGCACAAACAGTAATATCTCCACATTGCAAGGTGCAATTCTGAAATTTTTTGCTTTTTCCTGCTACTAGCATGATAAAGAAGATTCAAAGAGAGTGAGATGCCAGCTCCTTTCATTCAGTCAGTAGCTTCAAACATTTCTGGTATATGAAAAACATGTTTTCAATGGCAAAAATCAATGAATATTGTAAATGCACAAACAGTAATATCTCCACATTGCACGGTGCAATTCTGAAATTTTTAGCTTTTTCCTGTTAATCCTAGCATGATAAAGAAGATTCAAAGAGAGTGAGATGCCAGCTCCTTTCATTCAGTCAGTAGCTTCAAACATTTCTGGTATATGAAAAACATGTTTTTCAATGGCAAAAATCAATGAATATTGTAAATGCACAAACAGTAATATCTCCACATTGCAAGGTGCAATTCTGAAATTTTTTGCTTTTTCCTGCTAATCCTAGCATGATAAAGAAGATTCAAAGAGAGTGAGATGCCAGCTCCTTTCATTCAGTCAGTAGCTTCAAACATTTCTGGTATATGAAAAACATGTTTTTCAATGGCAAAAATCAATGAATATTGTAAATGCACAAACAGTAATATCTCCACATTGCAAGGTGCAATTCTGAAATTTTTTGCTTTTTCCTGTTAATCCTAGCATGATAAAGAAGATTCAAAGAGAGTGAGATGCCAGCTCCTTTCATTCAGTCAGTAGCTTCAACATTTCTGGTATATGAAAAACATGTTTTTCAATGGCAAAAATCAATGAATATTGTAAATGCACAAACAGTAATATCTCCACATGCAAGGTGCAATTCTGAAATTTTTTGCTTTTTCCTGTTAATCCTAGCATGATAAAGAAGATTCAAAGAGAGTGAGATGCCAGCTCCTTTCATTCAGTCAGTAGCTTCAAACATTTCTGGTATATGAAAAACATGTTTTTCAATGGCAAAAATCAATGAATATTGTAAATGCACAAACAGTAATATCTCCACATTGCACGGTGCAATTCTGAAATTTTTAGCTTTTTCCTGTTAATCCTAGCATGATAAAGAAGATTCAAAGAGAGTGAGATGCCAGCTCCTTTCATTCAGTCAGTAGCTTCAAACATTTCTGGTATATGAAAAACATGTTTTTCAATGGCAAAAATCAATGAATATTGTAAATGCACAAACAGTAATATCTCCACATTGCAAGGTGCAATTCTGAAATTTTTTGCTTTTTCCTGCTAATCCTAGCATGATAAAGAAGATTCAAAGAGAGTGAGATGCCAGCTCCTTTCATTCAGTCAGTAGCTTCAACATTTCTGGTATATGAAAAACATGTTTTTCAATGGCAAAAATCAATGAATATTGTAAATGCACAAACAGTAATATCTCCACATTGCACGGTGCAATTCTGAAATTTTTAGCTTTTTCCTGTTAATCCTAGCATGATAAAGAAGATTCAAAGAGAGTGAGATGCCAGCTCCTTTCATTCAGTCAGTAGCTTCAAACATTTCTGGTATATGAAAAACATGTTTTTCAATGGCAAAAATCAATGAATATTGTAAATGCACAAACAGTAATATCTCCACATTGCAAGGTGCAATTCTGAAATTTTTTGCTTTTTCCTGCTAATCCTAGCATGATAAAGAAGATTCAAAGAGAGTGAGATGCCAGCTCCTTTCATTCAGTCAGTAGCTTCAAACATTTCTGGTATATGAAAAACATGTTTTTCAATGGCAAAAATCAATGAATATTGTAAATGCACAAACAGTAATATCTCCACATTGCACGGTGCAATTCTGAAATTTTTAGCTTTTTCTTGTTAATCCTAGCATGATAAAGAAGATTCAAAGAGAGTGAGATGCCAGCTCCTTCATTCAGTCAGTAGCTTCAAACATTTCTGGTATATGAAAAACATGTTTTTCAATGGCAAAAATCAATGAATATTGTAAATGCACAAACAGTATATCTCCACATTGCAAGGTGCAATTCTGAAATTTTTTGCTTTTTCCTGCTAATCCTAGCATGATAAAGAAGATTCAAAGAGAGTGAGATGCCAGCTCCTTTCATTCAGTCAGTAGCTTCAAACATTTCTGGTATATGAAAAACATGTTTTTCAATGGCAAAAATCAATGAATATTGTAAATGCACAAACAGTAATATCTCCACATTGCACGGTGCAATTCTGAAATTTTTAGCTTTTTCTTGTTAATCCTAGCATGATAAAGAAGATTCAAAGAGAGTGAGATGCCAGCTCCTTTCATTCAGTCAGTAGCTTCAAACATTTCTGGTATATGAAAAACATGTTTTTCAATGGCAAAAATCAATGAATATTGTAAATGCACAAACAGTAATATCTCACATTGCAAGGTGCAATTCTGAAATTTTTGCTTTTTCCTGTTAATCCTAGCATGATAAAAGAAGATTCAAAGAGAGTGAGATGCCAGCTCCTTTCATTCATCAGTAGCTTCAAACATTTCTGGTATATGAAAAACATGTTTTTCAATGGCAAAAATCAATGAATATTGTAAATGCACAAACAGTAATATCTCCACATTGCACGGTGCAATTCTGAAATTTTTAGCTTTTTCCTGTTAATCCTAGCATGATAAAGAAGATTCAAAGAGAGTGAGATGCCAGCTCCTTTCATTCAGTCAGTAGCTTCAAACATTTCTGGTATATGAAAAACATGTTTTTCAATGGCAAAAATCAATGAATATTGTAATGCACAAACAGTAATATCTCCACATTGCAAGGTGCAATTCTGAAATTTTTGCTTTTTCCTGCTAATCCTAGCATGATAAAGAAGATTCAAAGAGAGTGAGATGCCAGCTCCTTTCATTCAGTCAGTAGCTTCAAACATTTCTGGTATATGAAAAACATGTTTTTCAATGGCAAAAATCAATGAATATTGTAAATGCACAAACAGTAATATCTCCACATTGCACGGTGCAATTCTGAAATTTTTAGCTTTTTCCTGTTAATCCTAGCATGATAAAGAAGATTCAAAGAGAGTGAGATGCCAGCTCCTTTCATTCAGTCAGTAGCTTCAAAC
>NW_027366247.1:0-77234 GCF_046119375.1 Phyllobates terribilis
CAACGCTTTGAAACCGTTAAACCCAACATGGTTTCTGGGATAGGTTGGATAACAACATTACTAAGGGCTGGTCAAGGATCCACAGATGAACCCAGAAAAGAGTGGACCTTCCATTACCAATAGCCATACGAAGGCCTTTCAAAAATGTCTCTGAATCGTGCACCAATTCCTGCCACGTATGCAAAGCACTGTCCTTTCTCTGTATCATGTCAATATCAAGACAACCATTGCATTATTTCTCAAGCAGAACTTGACTCCATAAAGACCAAGGTTCCTGTAACATCCACCAGCCTAATTTAGCAAGTGTCGCTGCATTTGATTGATGCATAGAACAAATTCCAAGACTCACAATGAATATGTTTCTCCTTGTTAGTATATCCCTATATGAAGCCACAAATCTCCTTATTAATGTCGCCATAGCTAGTGCTCGAAACCAAATTGCATTGCATAACATGAAGGAAAATGCTAGAGAGTACCGAGTTTGCTAGAGTCACACACTAAGAGAATGAAAGAGTCTTCAACTACCATCCCCAAAGTCTGCACTTAACTTTATCAAGCAGAAAGGAGTAGCGAGAGATTGACATACGTCAAGCAGTTGGCACTCCCAAATATGAACCAAAAGCAGTAACAATCGGAAATGTGAGGCTAAATGAAACTTCAAATTGAATAAAGGATGAGACTTTCTTAGCAAAGATCATAATAACCTTTTAAAAATTAACTTGTTCCCCCGAATGAATACAAAACTCTGAAAGACAATTCCGCATACTAATTGCATGATCCGACGAAGATTCAGCAAATAATATCGAATCGTTCGCAAAGAAGAGATGCCAAAGACGAACATCACCATCACCTACCAAGATCGGCTTACATTGACCCACAACAACTGAACTCTCAATTAAATGTGACAAAAAATTCCGTGCAATAAAAAGGATAAATTGGGTCCCCTTGTCACATTCCCGGCTTGGACTAAACGAACGAGATTTGGACCCATTCCATATTAGCTTAGTGGGCCCGCTCGACTGCTCCAACATGATAGTCTTAATTAAATTCATAGGCAGATGCACTCAAAAAAGAATTTCCCGCAAAAAACTCCACCAAACTCTATCATATGCCTTTGCTAAATCTATCTTGATCATCATCAAGTTACCGTACTAGAAGATTCAGACATCGAATGTAAAACTTCTTGCACTACCACAACATTATCAATAATTTGACAGCCAGGTGTGAAACCATCCTATGGCGGTAAGATAAGAGATGGAAGGACTGGCTTGAGACGGTTGACTAGATTTTTTGAGCCAATCTTATATTTCACATTCAACAACTAGATCGGCCAGAAGTGCACATGCTTACAAGGCGCATCGACATTTGGTAAAAGCATAGGATCATTCAAGTGATTGGGGGGGGGGGGGTTCACCTTTATTCAGATAATCCATCACAATACAAGTGACTTGCGAGTCCACATGTTGTCACTTCTTCTGTTAAAAAGTAGCGGGAAAGCCATCAAGATCGGGCGCCTTATACGGGGAAATTGAGCAAAGAGCAGAAGTAACATCATCCTTGGAAAACAGTGCATCGAGAGTAAAAATACCATCATAAAAAAGCCAAGGAAAGGAGATCTATGTCAAAGACACATTCTGTTGTAAATTAGATGGATGAGACTCAGCATAAAGCCCAGCAAAAAATCCAGAACGAGACCTTGGATGAAGGCAAAATCGGTTAACCAAGATCCCACGTTATCCCGCAAAGTTAGAACTTTGCTCGCCCGACGCTTGATGATGGTCAAAAAGTGATAATAGCGCGTGTTGTCGTCTCCGTCAAAGATAAACTTTGAGCGAGATTTATGGAACCAAAGGGATTGTTCTTGCTATAAAACCTCTTGTGTGGAATATATGGGCCGACAGCTAGGCCATACTCTAGCTAATTCACTTAGCTAGGCCCATAAGCAAGCTGATTCCTCTTGTATAAATTCTGTTACCTTCATTGTACTTTGTGTAATTCTGTTGTAACCAACTAAAGCAAGCTAGTTGTAATAGCTGACTTTTGAAGCAACAATGGAGTTTTTACTATCTTCATCTTCTCCAAACCTTACTTTCACATGGTATCAGAGCAGGAATTGATTCCTTTGCTCGCTTATTCTTTCCGATCGTTCTTTGATCGTGTTCTTTCTCCTCTGTTCTTAATTCTTCCGTTTTCATGGCGGAAGCTCCACATAATCCAAATCTAGGCGGACATAATGATCCTCTGTTTCTAGCTCACTCTGATCATCCTGGATTGCAGCTTGTTGCGACTCCCTTTGATGGATCTGACTTCGCTGATTGGAGTCATGGCATTGTTTGGGCGCTTGGTGCAAAATTCAAGATAGGCTTCATTGACGGATCTTGCCGGAAACCTCCTGAAGCTGGCGAACTTCAAGCTTGATGGATTCGCTCCGACTTCATGATTCGTTGCTGAATCATCAATTCAATGACGAAACAAATCGCCACTGGTTTTTGCCATGTTCCTTCGGCGAAGCAGCTTTGGGATGAGCTCAAGGAGAGGTATGATCAATTGAACCTTCCTCTTCTTTTCCAGAAACGTAGAATGCTTGCTAATCTGAAACAAGATAATATCTCTGTTGGAGATTATTTTGGTGCTTTGAAATCTATTTGGGATGAGATTAAAGGATTAGATCCTCTTGTTGAATGCGAATGTGCTGCTCATCTTGCTTGCACTTGTGATGTGTCTCGCAAGTTGGCTGATAAGGAATGTCGTAATCAAATTCTGGAGTTCTTGATGGGACTTAATGATTGTTTCGACAATATTAGAGGACAAATCTTAGGCATGGATCCTCTTCCTTCTGTTAGCAAGGCTTTTCATCTTGTTTAACAGATTAAAACTCAGAAGCTTGTTTCTCATACTCCGTCGGTTCCATCTTCTATTGACGCTAGTGCTTTAGCAGCAGGTCGCTAGCAGCCTCGTTTGTCCAAGGAAGAATACAAGAAACTCAAGCTTGAGCGCACTTGTGATCATTGTAAACAAAAAGGCCACCTTATGGAGTCTTGCTTAAAGTTGCACGACTATCCTGATTGGTTTAAAGGGAACAAAGGCCAATCTGCGCAGTTCCCTAGCTCACAGGGCAGTAAATCTCATGCTCATAATGTTACTTTTCAGACTAGTCCCTTGGATGTTTTTGATCAGTTTGACAGCTCTGGTTCGCACACCTCCATTGACACATCAACGCAGTCTTCTCTCATTTCTTCTATTTGCCAAGAAGTGTTGAAAGCTATGCAAACTAAAGGAAGTGCAGTTAATTGTAGTGCTAACTACGCAAGTATTGTTCTAACTTCATCTGTTCATCATTCTTAGTTAGGTGCCATTGATAGTACTTGGATTGTCGATACCGGAGCTACAGACCACATGTGCACTAATGTGAATCTTTTTCATGAGCTTCATGATGTATCTAATTCTGTTTTGGTTGGCTTGCCTGATGGTTCGCTGGTGAAGGTAACTAAAGTGGGAAATGTCACTCTAAATAAACATCTTGTTCTCAGAGATGTTTTATTTGTTCATGCATTCAAACATAATTTGTTGTCTGTACAGAAACTCATTGATCATGATGATTTAATTGCTATCTTACATTCTAAGGGTTTCATATTTCAGGACCGCTTGACTAGTCACGTTAAAGCTGGAGGCAATAGGACTGGGGACCTATATAGGCTCACTGCGGATTCTACCAATTCAGTTGAGCCGCTACCCTTTGATAGCTCTATGCACCTTAAACCCTATAATAGCATTGCTTCTCAATCTCATGAGAAAAGTTTCCTACATTCTGTTGAATTGAATAGGTTGTATCAGCGATTAGGCCATTTATCTTTGTCTAAATTGAAACATTTACAGTTCGCTAATGTTGGTTCTGTTAATGATTTGGATTGTGAAACGTGTGTTCTGGCTAAACATCACAAATTGCCTTATGGGAGAAGTTCTTCTATTGCTAACAGTCTCTTTGCTCTTATACACGTTGATCTATGGGGTCCTTATAAGCATGCTTGTATTGGTGGGTCTCGCTATTTCTTGACAATTCTTGATGATCATAGCCACGTGACGTGGACCTTTTTGCTCAGCGGGAAGGATTTGGTTTATCAAACGTTGATTGATTTTGTTGAGCATGTTTGTACTCAGTTGGGGCTGTTGTAAAGGTTGTGCGCAACGACAATGGTACTGAGATAGTTCAACGCACTTGCACAACATTTTTCTCAACCAAAGGGATTATTCATCAGCGTTCCGTCCTGGGTAATCCTCAGCAAAATGGAAGGGTCGAAAGAAAGCATCGCCACCTATTAGAGACTGCTCGCGCTTTACAGCTTCATGCTCATTTTCCAATCAAATTCTGGGGCGACTGTGTGCTCGCTGCAGCTCACCTAATTAATAAGATGCCCAGTTCTGTCTTAAACTGGAAAACCCCGTATGAGGTTTTGTTGAAGCAAAAGCCCAGCTACGAGAATTTACGTGTCCTTGGATGTCTTTGTTATGCTTTACACAAGACATCTGATAAGCTCGCACCTCGAGCTCGCAAATGTGTCTTCATTGGGTACCCTTACACACAAAAGGCATACAAACTCTATGATCTGACCACCCATCAATGTTTTGTAAGTCGTGATGTTATCTTCAAAGAGGAAATTTTTCCTTTCGACAAATCTTCGGCGACCCTCCTTGACGTTCCAAGATTTGCGCTACCCCTTGTCACAGCAGGCATTACGGATAATATTCTCCCATCTACATCTACGCCTCCTTCTCCTACACAGAACGTTCCGTCGCAGGTCGTTGCTGCTCCTGTAGAGGACAGTTCCCTACATCTCGATCTTACTGATGAATCTATATTTCCTATGCTAGGGAGTATTCCTCCTCCTACTCGACGAGGTATTCGTGACAGGAAAATTCCTATCAAGTACAAGGATTTTATTTGTCCTACTTTGTGACCTTCAACTTCCCTGTCACAATCTTTTCTAGCACGCCAATTTGATCTGACTTCCTTCTCGGATGAGTATAAAGCTTCTCTTTCAAATGTGCTTTCAATGTTTGAACCAGCTAGCTATCCACAAGCCTCTAGAGACCCTTCTTGGGTTGAGTCCATGAATCTTGAAATATCTGCCTTGGAGCGCAATCATACGTGGGATCTAGTCACTTTACCTCCTGGTAAGCGAGCTATTGGTTGTAAGTGGGTGTTTAAAATTAAATTTCGTCCTGATGCGTCGGTGGAGCGCTACAAAGCATGCTTGGTTGCAAGAGGGTATAGATTTTACTCACACTTTCTCCCCGGTAGCGAAGTTAGCTTCGGTCAGGATGTTTATTGCTTTAGCTACTGCTCATGGTTGGCCTATCCATCAATTGGATATTAACAACGCTTTTCTACATGGTTTTCTCGATGAGGAGGTATTCATGCAGATTCCTCAAGGGTATACCAACGGTTCTCCTGGTCAGGTCTGCCATTTGAAACGCTCCATTTACGGTCTTAAGCAAGCTTCCCGAAAATGGAACTTGGAATTGACTAAACTTCTGCTTCAACTCGGCTTTACCCAGAGCAAGCATGATTACTCTGTTTTTATTAAGAAGACATACTTTCACTACTCTAGCCCTTGTTTATGTTGACGACATGCTATTAACAGGTGATAATCATGCTGATATTTCTGCCACCAAGGATGCGCTTCACGCTGCTTTCACCATCAAAGATCTTGGTTTTCTGCGGTATTTTCTGGGGATTGAGGTTGCACGCTCCTCCACAGGTACCTTGCTTAATCAACGCAAGTATATTTTAGACATCCTTCAAGATACTAAGATGGTGGATTCTTCTCCTGCTAAGTTTCCTTTGCCAAGGGGACTTAAACTATCTAACAATGAGGGCGATTTACTTCCTGACCCAGAAGTTTATCGGTGACTTGTGGGGCGCTTGCTTTATCTCAATCTCACGCGTCCTGATTTATCTTACGCCTCGCAGCATCTGAGTCAGTTTGTGAGTGCACCGCGTGTTCCACACTTGTCTTCCGCAATGCACGTTGTGCGTTACCTCAAGTCTACTATCAATCTGAGCTTGTTTTACTCGTCCAAATCTGATCTATCATTGACTGCTTATTGTGATGCTGATTGCGGGAGCTGTGCTTTTCCGGGCCGCTCTCTAACCGGCTATTGTGTCTTTCTTGGTTCTTCTCTCGTGTCTTGGAAGACCAAGAAACAACAAACTGTTTCAAAGAGTTCCGCTGAATCAGAGTATCACGCTATGTCTGCTACAGCAAGCGAGCTTGTTTTGGACGCTGGTTTGCTCGCTGATTTCTGTGTTTCAGTGCCCACACCCATTACGCTTTATTGCGACAACATGGCAGCAGAACACATCGCCGCTAACCCGGTTTTCCATGAACGAACGAAATACCTCACCATCGACTGCCACTATGTCCACGACCTTGTACAGTCTGGCTTTATCCGGACTGCTCATGTTAGCTCTAAACTTCAGTTAGCTGACATTCTCACCAAGGCGCTTGGCGAAACTCATCATCTTTTCCTTTCGTCCAAGTTGGGTCTCGTCTCTCATGACTCGTGTCCAACTTGAGGGGGGCTGTGGAATATATGGGCCGGCAGCTAGGCCCATACTCTAGCTAATTCATTTAGCTAGGCCCATAAGCAAGCTGATTCCTCTTGTATAAATTCTGTTAGCTTCATTGTACTTTGTGTAAATCTGTTGTAACCAACTAAAGCAAGCTAGTTGTAATAGCTTACTTTTGAAGCAACAATGGAGTTTTTACTATCTTCATCTTCTCCAAATCTTACTTTCACATCTTGTAACTCAGAAGACAGGAAACACTCGACGTTGCGTGGGGAAGGAACAACACGAGCCCGTAGTTCACCCTCAATCCTCGCCCATGATTTGTGCTTGCGGTAAAATATGTTACCAAATTCTTTTCTGTTCCAGGCAAGCATATCCGACTGAAGCTGTGTGAGGGACGAATGTAGGTGAGCAGCAAAGTTCCAACCATCAGACATGAATGCGTGAAACCCTCATGCAGAAGCCAACCTGATTCAAATTTAAAAGGACGATCACGAGCAGGGGAGAACTGAGACTGATCTAGTTGAATAAGAAGGGGCCGGTGATCGGAATGCAGGGCAAAGAAATGGTGAATAATGGCCGAAAAATGGAGACTTCACGAGTCAGAGCACACGCCTTTGTCAAGTCTGCTTTCTTTGTAGGTGCGTAAAGAGATGCCCCTTGACCAAGTATATCGGGGCCCCTGAAATCCCAAATCAACAAGCTGAGAACTATTTAGCTAGTCACTGAAGGCGATCGAAGAACGTTGAGCGTCAGCCTCTTAGGTGAGTCATAATTTTGTTTAAAAGGACCAATTGTAGCGTTAAAATCACCAGTTAACAACCAGGGAAGGTCATTCGACTGAGCAAAGCTTCCAAGATCGCGCGAAAGTTGAAGGCGTCTTCTTGACGTCGGATAAGCATAAATAGCAAAAAAAAAAAACTCGGGTCTTCCCCACGGTGATTAATCTCCACGGTAATGTGTTGAGAATTCAGTGATATAAGAACAACAGTAACTTCCGAGGTGCGCCACAACAACTATATTCTACCAGAAAAACCATGAGGCATACCATAAAAGCCAATAAAACGACATAACCAATCAGCACGAGTACCACTAATACATGTTTGAACAAGAGCTAAAACACTAGGGTTATATACACTGAAAATATCAAGAATAGACGACATGAAATTGGCTTCCTGGACGCCAGTTTCATGTGGATTTGGAAGCCTATTTCCCTTGAGATTTATCGTACTAGAAAGCTTTTTGTTAACCGCAATATCTTTTTTTATCCTTTTTTATCTGATCTTTTGTGACCATCTCCCGAGAAGGCACCTCAACAAATTCCTTGGCTCTCATGATGGAAGCAGTTTTTTTAGGATTGTTGATTCTGTCTTTGTCGGATTACCACCGGTGGGGTTCTCCAGTGTAGGGTTTGTTTGGTAATGTCTTTATAAAGATATTATAAAGACATTTCACGTTTTTCCGTGAAAAATATTTTTCATCACGAAAAACGATGTCAAACAATTTAAAAAGAATAAACAATAATTTTTTTTGGAAAAAAGTCTTGATCAAAGCTCTACCAAACAAACCCGTAGTCGGAGTTACTGAAATCGTCATTATTACCATCTTCTCCGCCTCACCAGTCTCTTCGTCTGTCTCTAAGTTCGCAAATCTTGAACCACTAACCGAACTCTCTGGTGTCGTAAGGGGTTTAGGGACATGGGTCATGGAGGGATTGCTTGAAAGAGGAATTTTCGGCGTTCGTACAGCCTGTTCTGGCGCACTCCCAGATGTAGACATGCTTTTGGCTTGACCTTGTAAAGAGTGCGCCCTAAGTTGAAGCCCGAGGCCTACCTCGACTCTTTTGGTCTAAATTCCACACACCATAAGTCTCAGTATAAGAATCTGACACTTATTCAAGCTCAACAAGATCATCTACCGGATCTACATTCTCCTTCAAAAAGGGACATGCATCCTTCACATGTCCAATTTGCCCACATTCAAAAATAACATGCGAATTCCCTCATACTGCACGACGAATAAAGTTTCCACGGTACGCAACAATTATAGTTCTTTCAATATGCAACCAGTGTTCTAAAAAACGCTAGGCGGGTGCTAGGCGGTGAGGGGGCCTAGCGCCTAGGCGGATCAATATTATAACACTATTTTTTTATATTTGACTATAATTTCCTTATATGAAAAACTAAAACGAAATATACTGATTCATAATTTTCATAGTAATTCAAAATTTAACTATGTAATTTTAATATAAGTATATAATTTGCTATCTAATCATCCAAAATTAATAGACTTTATAGTATTTGTCATAAAGAAGATATACAAGAGCACAACACGCAAAAATCATACAGTTTTCAACACATGTTTCAACGTATATAATCATAAATAATTATTCATAAGTCACAGGCGCAGTTGCAGGCTCTTAGCGGACGTTGATAGTAGTACGAGGGCGAGGGACAAGGAGTGCCGAAAAAGGGTGAGAGGCGGAAGGAGAGGTGAGGTGAGGTGAGAGGCAGCCGGTGGGATGAGAGGTGACGGCATGACAAGATGGAGGTGAGAGGTAGTAGGGATGACAAAGTTCTCAGTTAAGAGAGAGAGGGGTGAGAGGCGGAGGCGTGGGACGAACGAGAGGGTGAGATTAATTTTTAACTTTTAACCTAAATAAGAACGCATACCCTTTCAAAAGAAAGAGCGCATACCCCCGTCTAGAAAAAAACGTAACACCTAGGCACGCGTTGCCTCCTAGGCGGGCGATTTTTTTCCACCGCCTAGGAAAAAAAGGATTAGCTCCTAATCGGAACGTTAGGGTGCCGCCTCGCCTAGGCGGGACCTAGGCACCGTCTAAGCGCGTTTTTTAGAACACTGTACGCAACACATGACCAATTTGTTGACCAATTCTATTAAGAAAGCCCTCGTGGAAAGACTCCATACTTAACCCCAGAATTCGAACCCAACTAGTGAGAGCCTTTGCTGAATCGCGAAAAGCATCAAAATTTGCTTTCCATCTGCCTATTATGAGATAATTATCTCCTATCTTCCACGACCCTTGCGTTAGAATATGGTGATAATCCTCCTCATTTGTAAACTTAGCAACGTAGTGTGCGTTTCTGATATCCACCAAAACTCCGGTTAGTGACCACTTCTGCTCCAACTTGTGCTTCAATTGAAGGTACCTGGGGCCCTTATCAAACATATTGATAATCAGAGCAGGATCCCATGGTCGACACAAAGCACATTTCTCCTCACCCTTCGTTCGAGCTTCATCATCATCCGTCTCGTATAGGTTTGGGCGCTCCTTCCATACCTATGTTCCAATAAGACAACAATCCTTTGCACATTCCCTGAAGACACTTCATCTTTAAAGTATGAAGTCAAACCCACCGGTGGAACAATAGCTTCCTTTAAAGAGGGGAATTCTTTGGTTTAAGGCCAAATCCAAACCAGTAGGGTGTTGTTCAGAAGTATTGACATCCATGTTCGTAGCATCAGAGCAACCGCCAGAGGACGCAGACGAGGTCCTAGCAGAGGACCAGGACATGGCGGCTACGAGGAGCAAACAAAAACCGCCAGAGGGCGGTAGTGTTTTGAAATATTTGAGCGGGGTAAGACAGAACGCATACATGCTCATTCTTTGTATTTTCTTAAACTCTTGTTGACTATCAAAATTAAATTGATTCAATTCTAATAGTGCTTACGTCTGAAAATCCAGGTCTACGATCAATAAATTAGATTTTTTTATTCATCAGATGAAAGAGTAAGTAAAATTTTTAATAATGAAAAAAAGGAAAGACAAAATAAAAAATTTAACTATTACAGAGATGAGTTCCGGTGAACATAACCCTTATGGTGTGAAGTGCGAAGCATGTTGAGCCATTAGATTAGAAAATGGATGACTGAGATTAAAGATTGGTTTTTAATAAATCCACGCGGTGATATTTTGTAATTAACGGTGAACTGTTATTTTTATTTTTTTTTACGTTTTCTGGGTGATTTTTTATCCCTTTAGATGTGAACATTAGCGTGTTATATGTGAACATTAGTGTGTTATATGTGTACCCGAGAAAGTTCGCACTTCACACTATAAGGATTGTCTTCACTGGATCCTTATTCAACTATTACAAAGAGAAATAGGAAAAATGTTGTAAAATTAAGTTGATTTGAAAATAAAATATTATAATAATTTAGTAAAATAAAAAGTAGAATAAACTTTAGAAAACAACGTAAATGATAACACTGGAGACTACTGCACAATATAATGATAACCATCATAACTACTTTTTATTCACCACGGGTTTGTTTGTTTTGTACTACTTTTATTTATAATAACTTTATTATGAATAAATATTTTCTTAAATTTTGTTAAACGTGTTTTAAATTATTTTTTATATTTTCTTCTATACTCATAACTTTTAAAAACTACATGCATTTTTATAAAAAATACTCTTTTAATTAATCATGTTTTAAAATAAAAACCTCTTTATAAATGATAAAATTCTTTATAAATATATGTACCAAATATCCCTAAAATTTCACTATCTCACCTTATTTAAAATCATCAATACCATCCAAATTATCCCTGGATCACCCATCAGTAGATATGATCATGTGAAACATTAGCTTATCCATTAATTGCGTTATGCGGGCGGGATGGTACTGGGGAGGGTAGGTACCTTCTACTACAATTTCTTAGAACCATCCAAATAATTGGCTTTTTTGTCCTAATTTTGCTAAAACTCTAGTGGAGTCTCCCATTTGAGTTTGTAAGGGCCCTCCAAAATGGCATCCCATCCATGTTCTTCCATCCCTTTCTTCCCTTTTCTTTATTTCTACTAATTAATTGGAGTCAAGTCAATGGCGACGGCCATCCTTCATTACATTTCTTAGCCAGGTTCCGACCGCTTCAATTTAAACCACATTCATTTTTCTGACATTTAATTCAAGAGTATAAATTAAAGATTTAGAGTTTGAAAGATTTCTTAATACAATTAGAAAAACTTTTATATGATATCAAAACTTGATTTTCCGGATATATATTTTTCATTCGCATGGAAAGCCAAGGTATTAAAAAATTTAACCTCCATCAATTATTATTATGATTTCTATGTGTATAAAATATGTTTTTTGGGTCGTTGTGTATAAAATATATATATGTTTGAAATTTAAGTATACGTTTTTTTGTCTAACACCTGGTTCGATCCTCCTAAGTTCATACTAGGATATTATTAACATATTAAATGATAGATAAATTTAAGAGGTTTGTAATTAACAATATGAAAAATAGCATTAATTCAAGTTAGACATACAACAAGTCTGGGTTAATCCTAACTCCATAGAGTACGCATGTATATATGACTTATTATGGCGCTCAATATCTCTAACCTCACTACCCTTTCTTCTTGGTCCAACAGTACGTAATACATCTCCTTTTCCTCTATGGCTTCGATCTCAACATATGCAACTTAATCTATGGATTAAAACTTAAAAGAAAGGACAGGTTAGTACCAGATTGAGAAGAGAAGTAGAGCCCATGGACAAGTACCATAATCGCACTTATCAGGAGGCCACCAATCCAGAGTTGCACAGATGAAGTCGGCGTCTATGTGGGCGATCGGGGCAGTTGTGTTGATAAATACTCCGACCACCTCCACACGGCTGTGGGTCTTATCAGAAACATGGCTGCCGTGTCTTCCGATCAGTATTACGCACAGAACTAACGCCGCCACAACTGGTAGAGCATACAGAGACGACATATATCGTTGTTGTTAGTTTACTCCTCTGCTTTGGTGCGAGGGTTTTAAATTTGTAAGTGGGATGATGAAAATAGAGCTAGCGAGGATTCCCAATTAATTGCAAGTTGTGGATGTAGAAAGGTGAGTTCCTCTCTTCGGTGGAACGTAACTAGAGAGTTGACTAGCTCTTTCTTTCAATTTCGGGTTTATTTAATAATGAATGTATTTTTAAGTATTTTATTGTTTATAAAGAAATTTTTATTTAAATGAGTGTACAAAAATATTTTTATTAAAATATTTTTATTTTTAAGAAACGTAGATATGAAAAAAAGATAAAAATTAATTTATTACACATTTATTAAAAACAAGATAAATATCTATTATATATAATAGTTAGGCGGTACGTTTTTCAGTAAATATCTAATTGAATTCATCCGGCCAAAGTAATGACATTTAACATTTAACGCAGAAGTTACAAGAGTTTAAAAACAATAAATGACTAATAACTCATCCTACTAAAAATTAATGGAGTATTTTAAAAAAGAAATGTATTATTTTCAACTTAGTTTTCTACATAATTTATAATTCCATACGAGTATCAAATTACACAAAAAATATTTATCCGCTGATAAAAATATAAATATTTTATCAAATGTTGAGTAAAGCATATTAAAGAAATCACAATCGCAAAGTTCAATTGTATTATTTGAAAATAATGTTTAATACGTAATATTATGTTTATATAAACATTTCATCAAATGTTGAGTAAAGCATATTAAAGAAATCACAATCGCAAAGTTCAATTGTATTATATAAAAATAATGTTTAATATGTAATGTTATGTTTCAATTCAAAATCATATACATGACAACCTCCATGTGTACCTTTAAAATTTTATAATCACATTTTCTAATATATAAGTATCATGCACATATCAAAAATAATAAATATCCTCAATACAACCTATTAAATATCTTCTAATTAATCTTAAAAGATAAAAAGAAAACTCAAGTAGTTCTCATTAGTTTAACTCTCAAAAAATAATTGACTCAATAATTCTTAGTAACTGTCTTTAGCTAAAAAAGATATCAATTATTATTGCAATCTAATGGTTTAACTTATTATAACAACTTGACCGAAATTGACATGTTATCCAATTAAAAGATAAAATTGATATATGATTATATTAAGTATGCAGGATTTTTAAAATATATATCTAATCTAATCTATCTATAACTAATATATTTATCCAATCTAATACCAAGTATCTAATACCAAGTATCTAATATCGACGTATATATAAATGAACTTTTAGGGGTGTCACAAAACACTAATTGAGGGCATTTTTAAGAAGTTATGAGTTTTGCATGTAATTTATGGTTATTATGGTGTCATCAAAAAGTAATTGAGGATATTTTTAAGAAATTAAGACTTATTTTCAATAAAAACTATTTAGTTGTGTATAACATATATGGACGTTTACACTGATTAGAATTAGACCTATTTAACATTGTATGAAATAACTTAGAATTAGATCTACATGAAATATAAATCAATCTCATCACATAAGCTAAAATATTGATATACATAAGACCCGTGAAAAGCACGAGCAAAAAGATTCTAGGTCTAATCTTCTAATCTTATCACATATAGTATAAAAAAGCACGCAGTGTAATCACAATAGAATAATCAAAGACCATGCGTAGCACGGGCCGGAAGGTCCTAGTTTGTTTTAAAAGAAATCCTTATAAATAGTAATAAATAAGTAGGGCTTGTAAACAAGCCCTTCATTTCTGCATGTTGGATTAATAATACTAGTCAAATATGAAATGGGTAAAGATCATGTGATAAAGTTTTCACTTGTGTGAAAATGAGAATGAATACTAGTCATTAAATTTGAAAAAATCCATTAGCTAAGATTCAATCTCATTTACCACAAGTTGACTAAGTCAACATAGTTAATCACCTTTGAATGACCGTTGACCTTGGATTTTTTAAGAGTCAAACAATTTATTTTTTCAAGGGAAATTTTTTTAATACAAAATGTGCAACATTTTTTGTCAGGATGTGCGATACATTTATACTAGATTTGCACATGTATTGTATGAGATTTATTAAGCCAAAATCTATCATGTTCTTAAATTAATATGCAATATTTTTTACTAAAAACGTGCAATAATTTGAACATGTAAGTGCAAAAAATTATAAGTATTTTGTATTACATTTCAAATGATAATATTTTAAACATTTTGCATATATTATTATCATTTATATGTACATTTACTAAGAAGATCTAGCACATATATACGAAACCGGTACACATATGATTAAGAAGGTTATATATTTAAATGTTCAATCACAATTAGTCATAACAACATTGTACATTTACTTATAATACCTTGCACATTTACTAAGACTATTTTACAAAGTTGCTCATAAAACTTTACACATTTAATAAGAATATCTTGCACATGTGTAGAAAAGTGTATTTTGCAAGATTATCTACGTCAATAAATGTGCAAATTTTTATGAGTAATTTTGCAAGATTGTCTCAGTAAATAAGTATCATGTCTACGTCAATAAAACTTTGCACACTTAATAAGAATATCTTTCACATGTATATTTGATGCACATCTACAACAACCAAATTCATTAGGCTTGCATATTATTAACAAAAACATTGCACATTTTATAAGAGAACCTCACACAATAATGATATTTCAATGGACATTTACTTTCATTGAAAATCAATTAAACCTAATCACATTCTAATGCATTTTATTGATAATACCATGCACGTTCACTACTAGAAAACACTTGATTGGCGACGGATTTTTCCGTCGCCAATCAAGTGAGAACCGCCGCAAAGCGTCGCTAACACCTCGTCGTTCTATAAATGGTTGCTAAAAGACTTTAGCGACGGAAAAAGAACTGTCTCGAAATCGCGACGGTTTTGCGACGAAATTCCGTTTCCAATTTTGGCGTTCGGAGACCGATTGTTGCGACAGCGTTTGTGACCAATGTAGTCGCTAATATGGACCCCTGGGAGACCGAATTTGGCGACGGTTTTTGTGACCACAATCCGTCGCTAATATGTACCCTCTGGACACCGTTCTTTACAACTGGTTTTGCGACGAATTTCCGTCGCTAATGCTGCATCCATAAGCCCTCAAACTGAGACGGATTTCCATCGCAAATCCCGTCCCAATTTTATTCCACGCGTCCTCGATTATCGTTAGAAAATACGGCTTCACATGTTCGTTAACGTTAATATTGCGATGGTTTTTGCATTTTTATTGAATTGAAAATTATTATAAAATCAATCATAAACAAAGATAAAAATCATAAATTAAACTGAAATTGTTATTACAAAATCAAACGTAACAAACATAATTCGTACAAAACAAAGATACAAATCAACAAAAAACTAAGACTCGGGATCGTCGTCGTCTCTCGGTTATGGACGATGTTTTGGCGGAAGGGTCGGCATCATCTTGGCCACCTCATCTCGGAGGAAATGGGACATTCTCTCCTGAAGATCAGAATGAAGTCGTGTCTGCATTCGCTCATACACTTGCGCTTCCATCCGCTCTTCCATTTGTCGCATCTGCGCATTCCACAACGCTTGCATTTCTTGCATCTGGCACTGAACATCATCTTGGCTCATCTGAGAGGACGAACCAGGGTGAGATGGCCTGGCTCGACGCGCCCGACCGCGTGATGTGTCCATGTATGCACCGGCCGCTGAACCAAGTCCGTACACCCGGTTCTTCTTTTTGACGCCCTCGATCTCCAGATAGATCTCCGTCGCTTCCACGTCATCCATACTCGCATCTTGACCCTCTCCGGCCGGTGGCTGAGATGAGGAAGCAATCTTCCGTGAGAGCGCTTCCTACAATAACCGATGAAAACATAGTATAGTTAGGTACTAATAAATGTGTCATAATGTAATTATAATTTATGAAATACGTAACGTCATCTTCTTCGTCCTCGAGTCTATTGGGACAGGCCTCTCCTTGTCCTTCCTCGGCGTGTGTGTATGTGGGTATACAGTTTGGGAGCCGTCGAAGAGCGACCGAGCTCCTTGGACTAACAAAAAATAATACGAATTATTAGTGTGTCAGAAAATTAATAAATTAGATTATACGAATAAAAAAATAAAGTTAAGAATCAAACAATGCTATCGTAATAACTCATGAAGGAATGGGAGCCTCCCGTGTGGCGCACCAATCCGGTGCCCTCACCCTCAGACTCGCTCATGCGATTGGCATGAGCAGTGCAAGACCTCTTCTTCTCTTCCTCTGAGTCCTAATGGGCCTTTCAAGAGGCCCAAACATCAGCACTCACTGAGTGATGTGGTACCCCAGACGTCCTCATCTTGTAAATGACGTCCTTGTACCTATGAAACAAAAATAATTCAAAAATTACAAAGTAAGTTAATAAATTATTTCAAACTGTAGTGATTTGCAACTAACCAGGTCCCCGCATGTCTTGTGAAGACCCAATAGATGTAGTCCTCGCTGTACTACTCATCCCAGGTATACTCCTTTTGAAAAGCATAAAAGACATGCATGTTACACCTTTCATTTGTACATTAACGTATTTGTTAATCTAATAGATAAATAATTACCTTGAATTCCTGCCAGTAGTAGTCTATCTCTTCGGACGATAAAAACCGCCATGCTCTACCGAACAGGAAGAAAGATTTCCGGAAGATCTCCCGCATAGAACGGGAGACTAGTCCGGATGGGAGGAGCATCACCCCAGTTGGATCTGGCTGGACAACTACTCTGTCATCGGCGTCCAACAGTGCCGGTGGAGTAGTAGTATAGGTACCGGTTTCAGGAATTACTCCCAAGGACGATGTCGTAGACCGTCCACGGGCACGGCCTCGACCACGACCGCGCCCACGATTGGCACCTGTCTGGTCGCCGCCAGATCCTTGTTCTCTCATTTCTTCAACCATATATATTAAAATGGAAAGATTCAACCATAATTAATAACTTAATATATTATTAGGAAAAAGATCATGTGAGAAATATATACTATGTGAGAAATGAGAATGAATCATTGACATTGAATTCAATGACTAGGATTCCACCCTACCCCCACTCCCTATCCCTATGTTGATTGGTCAACGTTGACCGTTGACCGGTCAATGCTGGTCAACGTTGACCGTTGACCGGTCAATACCCATTTTTTTGCACATTCTAGTTCATCTATTGCACATTCTAGTTCATCTATTGCACATTCTAGTTCATTCTCTTGCACAACCTAGGCAAATTTATTGCACATTCTAGTTCATTCTCTTGCACATGTGTTATTCTCAATAAAAATTTCAAATTTAATTAATGGCACATACATAAAGCATCAATTGCACAATCTAGGCGAATCTATTGCACATTCTAGTCCAACCTCGTGTACATGTGCAATTTATAATAAGAAGTTTCAAATCTACTAATATCATATGCAAAAAGTATCAATTGCACAACCTAGGCAAATGTATTGCACATCCTAGACAACTTCATTGCACATTTTAGTTCATTCTCTTGCACAACCTAGGAAAATCTATTACAATTTTCATTACATATATATTGCACAATCTAGTTTTGTTTGTTGCACTTAGTAGTTATATGTGTTGCACATAATCGAAAAAAAATTGACATTTTTTTTGCAAAAAAAAGGGTGTTGATCGGTCAACGGTCAACGTTGACCAGCGTTGACCGGTCAACAGTCAACGTTGACCAGCGTTGACCAGTCAACATGGGATAGGGAGTGAGGGTAGGGTGGAATCCTAGTCATTGAATTCAATGACTTAGATTCATTCTCATTTCTCACCACTAATTACTTTATCACTAGATCCTAACCCATATTATTATGTCGAAAGTGAACTATATCTAATAATTAAGTACAAAACACTAATGAATAATCTATATATAACGAATAACCTATACATAGCACATCCACTTCAGTCATGTTCGTCTTCCTCTTCCTTGTCGTCGGACGATGAAAAGATAACTTCTAGATCTTCAACGGGAGGAACGTGCAACACATCTTCGTCAGCTTCTTCATTCTGATCAACCAAGTTTGTGAGATCTTCATCTGTCTCAACGATAAGGGGATTTTCTTCGATGTCGTCTTGGAAGGCCGGGACGACTGTCTCTGACATGTCAAGCTCTGACCTTGCCTTAACCTTGTATACTGCCCACCAATTTACTTTATCCCGTCTTTTGCTTGGATATGGCAAGTACTGAACTTGGTCGGCCTGTTGTGCCAAGATGATCGGCTCATACTTATTGTATCTCCGTCTATGATTGAATTCCATCAAGTTGTATCGAGTGTTAGTGTGTGTGCCACTATCCGTGGGGTCAAACCGCTCACATTTGAATATGACGGTCTTCTTCATTGGTAGAGCTGGATACTCTAACTCGATTATGTCAGTCAACACTCCATAAAAGTCATTTTCGCCGTCGACATATTGTGTCCCCTTACGCAAATACCGCTATTCATTGTAAGCTTGTCTTGCTCGTATTCTCGAGTTAGGAACTTGTAGCCGTTCACGTAGTACCCTTTATATTTGTTGACCGTTCTAAACGAGCAGTTGCTTTCGAAGCATACAATCTCTGTAGCCTTCGAGTTAAACGTTTTCATGCCGGAGAGTCGGACGGGTGACACATCTTGTCACCAACCATCTGATGGTCAGTGTGCCACGTCATATGCTGGGCAGTTGCTTTCGAAGCATACAATCTCTGTAGCCTTGGAGTTATTGGAAAATAAAATTTTTTTTGATATGGAACTCTAGCCTTTTTTCTTTTTGATTTGCCTTGGGTCACAGGTTTCCACCACGGTTCACCACACACTTTGCATTCCGTTCTATCTTCATCTTCTTCTCCCAATAAAGCATATAGTTTCGGTGACAACAATCAATGAATTCAACCGGCAACCCTAAACCCTTAACTAGCTTGTTTATGTTAGCAAAATTTGTTGGCATCTTGTTATCCTCCAGGAGCAGCTCTTGTATAAACTCGCACATGTCGTCCATTAACCTTATTGAACTATGATGACGACACTTGATATCCATCAATTTAGCAGATGAAGAAAACGGGGAGTGCTTGTTGTTACCAGGTCATATTTCTTGTTCGGATGCTCGCATCATATCAAAAAATTTCTGTGATTTGGCATTCGGAGGCTCATCTTCATGGAAGACCACTTCTGGACCGGCAACATCATATATCATTCTATGACCGGATGTGAACTCAGACCCCTCGACATCATTCTCCGGTACAACATGTTATTGTCCTCCGGGATTCAACACGGTCCCCTCGCCATGAAACACCCATACTTGGTAATCTTTCACAAACCCATTCTTCAAAATATGATATTCTACATCCTCGGTATTGCGATAGATTTTATAACAAGGGCATTTAATCTTCACTCCACGCATACAAGCTGGATGACCTATGACGAACTGGATAAACTCTTTCACTTTCTCGGGAAATCGGGGAGTTAACAACCCCCTCGTGAGTCTCCAATACATCCAACCACGGTCTTGATTCATCTCTGTAGCGCGTTTTATTAGATGAGGATTCACATCTAATCACATTTATTATCTTAGTAACACCTTATCTAATTTATTTTATTGTGTCACATGTGTTACATGTACACCGAGAATTAGGATTAATCCTAATTCTCATTTTTTATATTTTAATATTCTAAATCCATAATATTCTAAATCCATGATTATGTAGAAATTCTCTATATAATTATAATTTCATGATTATATCTGTGAATATGTAAAATCATAAATCCACAAGAATATAAATAATTTACAACATAAATCATATATATTCCAAAATCCACATACATCCAAAATTCACATAAATTCTAAATCCATAAAATTCCTAAATTCCTAAATTAACAAACATCCTAAATCCACATAAATTCATTAAAAATTCATTAAAAATCCTATATGATTCATAAATTTACTATATAATTATTAAATTTACTATATAATTACTAAAAAATCCTATATAATTCCTAAAAATCCAATATAATTTCTAAAAAATTCTATATAATTCTATAAAACTCATAAATAATTCTATATAATTACTAAAAAATATTAAATAATTCCTAAAAAATCCTATATAATTTCTAAAAATTTCTATATAATTCTATAAAACTCATAAAAATCTATATAATTACTAAAAAGTATTATATAATTTCTAAAAATACTATATAATTTCTACAAAATTCTATAACCTATTCAATAATAAAGACTTATATAATACAACAAATTCTATAACCTATAAAAAATTCAACATAATAAAAATTATATATAATTATTTTCAATTCCTAATAAATTCCTAACATATAATTATATATAAAGAAATTAAATAAAAAAAATACCTGGGCAGAAGTTGGCGGTAGGCGGCGACGGACGACGTCAGGCGAGCGACATCAAGCGGGCAAGGCAGCTCCAGTGGCAGGCGAGCGGGCGACTCCCGGCAGCAAGCAACACTGAAGGCGCGCGGACGGGCGCTCAACTGGGGTCGGCGGCAGCAGGGCGCTTAACTGGGGTCGACGGCGGCGTCAGGAAGAGGTGGCGGATGGAATCTCGACCGACGACGGCATCAGGGGTCGGCTGCAGCTAGGGAAGAATCTCGACTGGAAACAAGAGGGAGATAGGAGGAGGAGGGAGAGAAGAGGAGGGAGATGCACGACGGAAATTGGTGGCAGAGGAGAAGAGGAAGTCGAAGAAACAATAGAGGAAGACGAAGAAATAATGAGGGGCGACGGCGAGCGCGTTTATATATAGACGAAAAAGTCAGCGACGGATTTCCGTTGCTAACTCCGTCACAAACTAGTCGACCGCCAAATTCAATTTTGGCCAAATATTTTGGTGGTTTATCCACGTTAGCGACGGTTTTCCGTCGCTAACGTGGTTAGTCTTGGCGGGTCTTGGCGGGACATATACCGCCAAAACCATTGGCGAAGGTTTTCCGTCGTCGCTAATGGTTTTTTAATATAGGAGTTAATCACTACTTACCTTTGGCGACGACAATCCGTCGCTAATGGGGGCTGGATGTAAGGGTCAAACCTTTTGCGACGGATACCCATTGCTACCTCCGTCACTAATGCCTATTAATTGGCGCCACCTATTACTGCCAAAAATAGCGACGAATCCCCGATGGAATTCCGTCGCTAACCAAGGGGTATGGGATATTAGCGAAGGGTCCTTTTACCCGTCGCTAAATCCGTCGCCAAGTTCAAGATTTAGTGACGTAATTGGTATCCGTCGCTAATTCCGTCACTAAATCGGCGATTTCTAGTAGTGGTTTACTCATACGATCTTGCACAATTACTTTTAGAACATTGCACTTTATTAAGAAGATCTTGCATAATTACATATAAAATCTTACACATCTACACAAAATATCTTGCACATGTATAAAAAACTGATGCACAATTAATTCATTAAAAAATCAACCAAAACTACTTACATTGCTATGCACATTTCTATAGTTTTTGTTGCACATTTGCGTAGATATTGTTGCACATTTACATACAAAATGTTGCACATTCTCGGAAAATTAAAAGTTGCGCTAAAAAAAACCGGGTCGGAAATTTTTTGGTCAATAGGTTGACCGTGGACCTTTGATCGTGTTGATCGTTGACCATTGATCCTTGACCATAGACTATGGTATCAATCATAGTCATTGAAATTGAAAATATTTAATGTCTAATATTCATTCTCATTTCTCACTAGAACCTTACCCATATAAAGTATCATTTTACGCCAAGTCAAAACACTTAATGACTCAGCGATATCGACGTAGACAAGATAATAGTTAATTAAAAGTAATATTTTATCTAAAAATATTTATTTTTAGAAAAAGTCGGTAAATATTTTATGTTAGTAGGTAGTTTGCAAATTGAAACTTATAATCAGAAAGGAGAATAATATATATATATATATTTAATTTCCTTTATACGTCTTTTTTAAGTTAAAAGTTTTAAATTCCTCCTAATATGACCACGCCACTGCTCCTAAATCCTATTTGGTGGTATTTTGACCATGTGGATTGATATATATTTTTAATGTTCATGAATGCATTTGATCTCATATGTTCATGAATGCATTAATCTCACAACTAGATTTGAGAGAAATAATTTTGCAACAAAATTATAATGTGATAATGATTATTGAAATCATAATTTATGAGAACGAGGATTGTATGAACCTATGCATATGTGTATGAATTTGTGTATCTAAGTGCATCAATTCAATATGTGTAAACTTATATATTTAGTGACGTCTCCAATAAGTTTTCAGTTGATGAATTTTTCATTTTCTATTATTTTATCCTCAACTGTACATAATATTTGTATTGATTTATGCACAATAGAATAAAAGAAAAAACACCATATAGAGCTAACAAGTGCATGTACTTAACAACAACATACAATTAACAAAGTGAAACGTACAAATCAAACGGAAAAGCTCTCTATGGCATCAACGGAATCTAAAATGGAAAGTGGTCGGAAACAATCAATGGAGGAGGTGGACATCCTTGGTCGTTCTGTTGGATCGATTGAGCTTCTCCACGAGTAAAGACTTGAAAGCTTAGAACTCGTATCAAATGCGAAAGAGAGAAGCTAGACTGAATATCGATTCAAGAACATTTGATGTAACTCTCACTTGTTTGTATTGCAATTCTCTCGTTTGTGTTTACAAAAAGCTAACTCTCTCTCTTTTTGTCTCTCACACATAACAAGCTCTACAAACAATCTCTCAGAATTACAACTCAAAATTACCCTCTATACAAGCTACATCACAAGCTATATATAGAAAACGTAATAAGCTAGCTAAGGTACAATGAAATTTTACAACGTGCTTAAATTCTCGTTGGTCAGCAAGAAGAGAGTCTGTTGGCCGTTCGGTGCGCCTCACGTCGTCCAATCTCATCTTGACACGTTATTAGCTTGCTTAACAGAATTGCAACCCGCGTCTTATCCAGCAATATGCTCTGCCACGCGTGCGGTCCATAATGCTCCTTGCTCTTTGCAACTTGCAACTCCAAGAAACGCATTTCTACACGTGCTAATATTTGTTGCTTCTTTTCTACGCGCTCTGGTTTGCTTCTTGAGTCACTTTCCAGACTGACTCTATTCAGCTCAATATCTTCAGCGTCCTTAGTCTCGCTGAACTGAATTATCTCTAAATGATTTAAGCAACCTTCAAATCACTTCGAGCTACCTTTAAGCTACCTTGAAATCTACACATGCTTGAGTTCCAATTAGTGTCTAAGTTTGTTGTCATCAAAAATAAAAAAACTAATCAAGCTATCTCAGCTTAACTAACACGTCCTAACAATTTTCCCAAGTCATCTACTCGCCACCTATTAATGACTCAATCCATCCATACCCGACTTTTTCTCAACACATATGGCAATCTGAGAGGCAATCCGAGAAATAGGTCTTTCAAGTTTCAAGTTGTGTGGCTTCTGCATGATGAGTTCCAGAGCTTTTTTGCAAATAATTGGCAAAAAAGAGAGTGCATTACCATCAACACTAGCAAATTTAGCCTGTCATCTCGAGTCGTGGAATCAGGGCGTATTCAACAATTTATTCTGGCGACGTGATCGACTATGGAGATGTCTAGAATGTTGGTGAAAGTGAAAAAGCACTGGAAGTGGAAATTGGCAAAATACTTGTCATCTTACATCGATAGTTCCAACAAAATGCCACTATTAATGACTCAATCCGGCCGTATCCGGTTTTGTTACTCACATTAATTTTTTGAGCATCAGAATATCGGAACGTAAATTAATTTCGTTTCCGATTCTTCCGTTTTATTTAAAATGTTTTTTAAATTGTTTTAATGAGCCAAATCGGTTCGGATTTGCCTCTTGCGAACGTTGTAACTGCCCACGTACTTAGTGGTGGAGTTATTGTGTTTGTGTTTATATAAAGAGGAGACCTTCTCTTTAGAATAATCATCGCTTACAAAACGATTTCATTCGCAAAATCCTCTCTACGTTCTGAATACAATTTTCGACTGATTCCATTCCTTCGTTGGCGAGAGTCCGCGATCGAGGGAAGTTGTGTTAAAGTTGGGGGGCGACGCCAATCTGATTGAACTCCTCGGATCAGGGCGATTTCGCTTCTAAGGCGGCGGATTTCTACCGTGGTGTAACAACCTTACAAATTTGGTTTTCGTCGGTTTTTAAGAGGCTCATACATTTGATAACACTGCTATTATATTCCTGATTTCGGAACTAACAATTTAGAAGCGAATTTTTTCCGAGATCAGGCAAGATGTAGATGACGCAACTTCTCAAGCCGCTGATGAACATGAATCCGGGAGATCCTCTGGATGAAACCAATTACAAAAGATGGAGCCAGAAATTCCTAATCTTCGCAGAGCATATGGATGCCGATTATGTCCTCCTTCATGATCCTAGTCGCTGAAGAAGTCCTCGGAAAGGTGGTTGCAGATTCCTCAACCGACGCTGAACTCACCGAAACGCAAGTGGCTGCGCAGGCGGAACGGGTCAAGAAGTACGACTCTGACAACAAGATGATTCGGGGCCATATCCTGAGCCATGTGACGAATTCTATCTTCGACCTGCTAACCTCGATGAAATCTGCGAAAGCCATGTGGGACCTGCTAGCGTCCAAATATGGCACTGATGATGCAGGAAAGAAGAAGTACATCTGCGGGAAGTTTATGCAGTTCAAAATGGTCGATGACAAACCCATCATGGTGCAGGTTCATGAGTATGAGCACATCGTGGCAGATATTCTGGCTGAGGGCATGAAGATGTGCGAGGTTTTGCAGGCAGACTTTCTGATTGAGAAGCTTCCTGACTCATGGGTAATCTACAGAAACTACCTCATGCACAAGAAGAAGGATCTGACTTTGGTTGAGCTTGTCAGCCACATGATGATTGAGGAGGCAAATCGCCTCAAGGATAAGCCTGCTCCTAAACATTCTGAAAATTCTATTAAGGCTAATGTTGTAGAGTCTTCGAATGCAAACAGGTTCAAGAAGAAGGATCCCTCTGCAACTCAAAAGACGGACAAGTTTCAAAACAAGAAGTCGTTCAAGAAGCCTGGAAAGCCATCTGAGATGACCAAAACTGGGTGCTATGTGTGCGGGAAACAGGGTCACAAGGCATTCCAATGCTTCAAGAGGAGCAACATCCAGAAGAATGTCCTGAAGCCCAATCCAGATCAGGCGAACCTAGCTGAAGGTCCGCAGAACTTTGTTGCAGTAGTCACTGAAGTCAACTATGTTGCTGAGAAGACTGATTGGATGATCGACGGTGGAACTATCAGGCAGATATGTGCCAACAAGGAGCTTTTTTCTGAGTTTGAAGAAGCCTCTGGGGTCGATCTAGTGTACATGGGGAACTCTGCCACTGCTAAGATGTTGGGAAAAGGGAAGGTGACACTGAGGTTCACTTCATGGAAGTCTCTCACTGTCCAAAATGTGTTATTTCTGCCTTCCATTCGTAGAAATTTAATTTCTGGTGCTTTCCTTGAGATTGCTGGAATTAAGCACGTGACTGAGTGCGGGAAAATAGTTTTAAGTAAAAATGGTGTTTCCTAGGAAAGGCATATAGGAGCAACTTAATGTATTTCCTTGAAACTTATGTTGTTGCTGGTAATGAAATTGGTTCTTTTGCTTATATCGTTGAGTCTTTGGATTTGTGGCATGCTAGATTAGGACATGTGAATGTTAAATCTATTAATCAAATGCATGCAATGGGACTAATCTCGAACTTGACTAAATATGATCATAAAAGTGTAATGGTATGTGTTGAGGCCAAAATTAAGAGAAAGGCTTTTAATTCTGTTAATGAAAGGACAACTGAATTGTTGGAATTGATCCATTCAGACCTAGCAGAATTTAGAACACCAAATCTAGAGGTGGAAAGAAATATTATATTACTTTTATGGATGATCATTCGAGATATACGAAATTGTATTTATTGAGATCCAAAGATGAAGCTGAAAATGTGTTTTACACTTATATGACTGAGGTAGAAAACCAATTGAATCGTAAGATTAAAAGGATTAGGTCAGATAGAGGAGGTGAATATATCACTAACTCTTGGAAGGAATTCTGTGAGAAGAATGGTATAATTCACGAGTTTACAGCTCCATACAGCCCACAACAAAATGGTATAGCCGAAAGGAAAAACCGAACTTTTAAAGAAATGATGAATGCTTTACTTTCGAGTTCTGGTTTACCTGATAACATGTGGGGTGAGGCCTTATTGACTGCGAACCATATTATCAATATAGTACCTCATAAAAAGCTATATAAGACACCCTACAAATTATGGAAAGTTCATGCGCCTAACCTGAAATTTCTGAAAGTTGGGGGTGTCTAGCTAAGGTAGGATTGCCTGCTTTTAAAGTTGATGCAATTGGATCTAAGACCTTTGATGATGTGTTTATTGGTTATGCCCATAACAGTGCTTCTTATTGATTCATGTGTTTGAGTGATTGTTCTATATGTGAATATAGAGATGCTGAATTTTTTGAGCATGTATTTCCTTTAAAGAAAAATGTTGTGCAAATTGATTCTATGCCTAATATTGCATCTTCGCCTAGGATTTTACCTTCCAATCCTATTCATGAATTGAACCTAGGAAGAGTAAAAGATAAAAGAGAGCTACTAGCTTTGGTCCTGATTTTGTGACTTCTTATTTAGTTGAGCTCAATGATATAAATGAATTAAATGATACATTCATTTGTGTACATATGCTAGAGGACGACCATTTCGCTGGGATGGTTTGCATCAACTGATTCGTATGGCTTCAGATTTGAATAGAAAGCCTTGATCATCTCAGGATTTGCGCGAGTGGGTGCTAACTCAAGTGTATCCCAACCTTGAAGATTCAACATCGTTAACGCCTCTTCAAGCTCAAAATTTTCCTTTAGAGACTTCCAAGTCTCATGCGCAATAATCACTAGAGACAACAACTGTCGCTTGGCAATTCCTGGTGCAATAGAAGGTCGGGGAAGAGGGAGAGATGGTAGCTGAGAAGTCGAGCTGGTTACTAACTCCTTTTTGACGCTTGCCCGTGCTTTTAACTGACAAGATCACTGGCGTCGACTTCTTCATTACTTGCTCATCTTCTTCTTCTTCATCATCCGCTACATCATCATCATCAGACTCTTCTTCTTTAAGCTCGTTGGTGATGACGTGGTAAGGTCGCTTCTTCTTCTTCGAAGCACTGGTCAGGTTGCCGGGCTGGAGCATAGGTAGGCTCCCTATCTGACTTGACAGATGAGATAGCGGTTCAAAATCTGTGTCTGAATGTGGCTGGTGAACCATTGCATTACCCTTCTTGCGTGGGCTAGACTCGCCAGATCCCGAAACAGCTACCTTACTGGTATGCTTGACGGGGGAGTCTTCAATCACATGGTACTCAGTGGGAGGAATCACTGAACCAGATGGTGGAGGAGTCTTATCTCTAGAATGGGACTTTGCCGTTTCTTCAACCACTTTCTCCTCTGGAATTTCCTGTGACAACTTGTCCTGAGCAACCTGAGTTTGAGGAGATGGGTTTGGAGGTGGTGGTGTGTGTTTGGCTTGTGTTTGGGAGGAGCTTGTTTGTTGTTGGAAGGCAACAAACTATAAGTATTGGTCTCACTCTTGAGGTCTAAGCTTAGCAAGGAAGGCTTCATGGTCAGATTGTGAGGAGGCCATGGTAGTTATGGAATGAGAGAAGTATGAGTGTGTGAAGACTGAGTGGGATGAGATGGCGTGAGAGTAGAGACGGAGAGCTGAGAGATTAGAAATTAGGTAAAGGTGTAAAGGAAGAGTGACATTTACCTATTTATAAGCTCGCTCAAGACACAGGCTACTCGCAACATTTGAATTCCAACGGTCACAAAAACAATGGCTCTCTCTGTCGCTGTTCAACGGTCATATATGGCGCGTAAGCATGAATCATTTCTTGTTTGGCTCGCTTATGATCTAGAAGCGATCATCATGTTCTTACTAAGGGTAAAAAATGAATTAGCATGAAAAATGATAAGTACATAATCATGAAGAATTCTCAATGTAAATCAGGCTTCTTATGACCCTTTCAGAGTAAATAATGTATGCACAGAAGAAAGTACTAATCCTCATTCCTAAGTTCCCTAATGAAGTAAAATGGTACATAATTTAGCCAATATAAGAGGAGCTTATCGTGCATAACAGGGTCACCTTAGTCAAAGGGAAGCATTCCCAGAACTAATCTCATGTGTATGAAAGGAAGCCTGTTGAGAGGTTTAGTGAATATGTCATCTACCTGTTCCTCCTTTCTACAAAAGGTTAGCTTGATATTCTTCTTCTTTACATGGTCCCTTAGAAAATGGTGGCGTATGTCAATGTGTTTGGTCCTTGCGTGATGTACATGGTTCTCAGACACGTTAATGGCGCTGGTGTTGTCGCATCGGATCTCAATTGTACCCACCTTGAATCCATAATCTACAAGCTGCTGTTTGAGCCACACAACCTGGGATACACATAAGGCAGCTGCGATGTATTCAACTTCCGTTGTGGAGGTCGTTGTGCAGTTTTGCTTCCTGGAACCCCCAGATATGAGAGAAGGGCCTAAGAACTACGCAATGCCTGATGTGCTCTTATGATTAACTAGGTAGCCAGCATAATCAGGGTTTGTGTACCCAACGAGCGAGATAGAGCCACCCTTAGGGTACCACAGACAAAGATTGTCTGATCCCTTTAGGTACCGCAAAATTCTCTTGATGTTGACCAGGTGGCTTGCTCAAGGGTTGCTTTGAGCTCTAGCGCATAGGCTCACTGCGAACACGATGTCTGGACGTGAAGCCTGTAAGGTACATGAGGGAGCCCACCATTCCTCTATAGGTAGGCTCATCTACCTTCTCTCCATTCAAGTCTACATCTAGTTTGGTCGTCATGGAGATGGGAGTGGGGAAGGGTTGTTGGAGTCCATAGAGAACTTCTTCGAAATCTCCCTTAGGTATTTTTGCTGGTGAATCTGTATACCGTCTTTCTTTTGAACAACTTGCAATCCAAGGAAATAGGTAAGCTCACCTATTAAGCTCATACTACACAAGTCTAAGGCATTCACATTGTGAATTTTGGGGGTTTTTCTCTGTTTGGGATGAAAGACGCCCCAAAACTTGTTGTTGCCCTATAGTCTCGGTGATGTGACTTACTTGTTGTTGTGGAGTTCTCATCGATTCATTTACCTTGGTAACTGAAATCGTGAAATGTTTAAGGCCACCTTGTATGTCTGTGTTGCTCATAGCTAGAGCAAGAATAATCTCGTCATAAGACTGATGGTTTGACAAGGGGGAGGGTTTAGTTGATATTCGGTGCTATTCCACCTAAAATTAGAATGGTTTCTCCATGGTTGGTTGCTTTGTCCTTGCTACGGATGCCTTGGAATTCCATTATAAAAGCCAACCACGTTCACTTCCACTTGAAAAGACGGACACATGTCCTTTAGATGCAGATCATCTCTGCATGCTTCACATGCCTTTACTTGGTGATTTGTGCCCCGGAGCTTAAGTCTCCTGATTTCCTCTTTGAGTAGCACCACTTCATTGGACTTGTCTTGTGTAGTGTTGGACACATTTCTTCTTCCTCGCCGATTGTATTCTCTTGAATCGTCTTCCTGTGTAGCAAATATTCTCATGGCCGCTGAATGTGTTAGGTCGAGGATATTTCCTTGACATGATGCGTTCACCATACTCCGTTCATCTTCGCGAAGACCGTTATGCAAGTATAGGACCAAATCATGGTCTTGGTATCCATGGTAGGGGCAAGTTTTGATCAACTTCATGAATCTCTCCAAGTAGTCATAAAGTGACTCATTGCCCTCTTGCTCTATGTTGCAATTTTCTTCTTTAGAGCATTGGATTTTATGGTGGGGAAGTATTTCGCGAGAAACAACTTCTTCATGTCCATCCAATTTGTAACACTACCTGGTGCAAGGGTGTGATACCAATCCTTCAAAATGTCCTTAAAGGAGAAGGGGAAGGATCTCATTTCATTTTCTCCACATCCACATACAATGGTCGCATGTTGACACACACCTACATGAACTCCTCGAGGTGTTGGATGGGATCCTCTCGTGTGGAGCAGCTGAATTTGGATAGTAGATGTACTAACCCGGTATTCAGCTCAAATTTTTTCCCCTCGGGGAGCGTAGGTAGAGCTAAGGATCTTATTTGTAGACTCAAGGTAGGCACAGAAAGTACCTCTAAAGTATGGTCTGCCATCTCTTCGAACAAGTGTTCAGCTGCTTCTCCTCTTTGAGTTAGAAATCTTTGTCGCCTTAGCCGATAGAACTCGCGCTCTATCTCTACAAAGGGGGGAATAGGGGAAGAGTCAGCAGAACTAGCGTGAACCGTGGTTCACGCTAAGAAATGATCAAATAAAGTTTAAACAATTTTTATGCCTCCCCGACAACGACGCCAATTTGATAACATTTTCTTTGTCGGGTCATTTTATAGGTAGACAAACAAAATGCTATGCAAACAAGGTAAGACATAATGTCTTGACCTCTTTTAATTCCTAAATTTACTAAATCCAATTTATTTAGAATATAACTAAAGTAAGGGTCGAACCCGCATGAGGCGTACTTATTTAAACTTTTCTAGAGTAAATCTATTTAGGAAACAAAGGGGTTTTTGGTTGATTAAAATAACTAACAAAAAAACGAAAATAATGATTTATAAAACTATATAAATTGATTATTAGCAAAGAAAATTGATGTTATTTGGTTGATGAATATCATTGTAAATCCTAAAGAACACATAACCTAGCATATTTTACCCTACTCCTATACGACAAGTATCTAGCACCTCAAACCGAACATACTAAACCTGACCAAATTGATTAATTACAACGAACGCCTATAGTTCAAATCAATAGAAGCAATAAGCTAAGAGCACCAGGGAATATGCATTTCGCGACTAACCTATGATACAATTCTCTACACTAAGACTTAGTTCAAACCAAATCTAAGTGTTCATGCTTGTTTCGAAGGAATAAATCAAGATGATCACCATTAAATTATCCTAACAATTATGATTAAAGTTTTTAATCCTAGGTGATCAATCTAGAAATAAAATACATAATTTAAAATACAATAATCTTAGAAAAAACAATCAAATTATGCTAATAAACCGAAATTACTCAAATCATGACACCAAACAACAATTCAATACTTCACTAAGAAATTGAGATTACCCCTTTGTATAAAGGTTTACAAAGATGAAATAATTAATAAACATACTAACCTTTGCAGAAGAAAGCTAAAACACCCAAGAACAATACTATAGAACGATGAAAAGGAGAAACCCTAAACAACATACTAAGCGGTAGAATAAAAGTGATAGTGATAACCTAAAAGATAGAATTTAATTTGCCTTTATAAAGGCCCAACCAAAATGAAATAACAAAAAAATTAAATTTGGAGAATAACAAATAATTTCGTCCAAGATTGCAACTTAAATGATAAGAAGAAAAGACTAATATGTTTAATATGTTTTGAGATTGGCGGGCGTCGATGGTCATCGACGGTCGTCGATGGTCACCAGCGGCTGCAAATGACTTATCTGTTGCCTCATACAAAATCCACATCGGCGGGCACTGATAAATGTGTTATGACCGCCGATGAGGTATCTGCTAGTTATTGCCTTGTTGAGCCCGTTTTGCACCTCCGATGTGCGTGTCTTTGTCTTCACTCTTACTATGCTCCTTGTTGACGCTAATAAGCTCCAAAGCAGACAAATGAGACATATAACATCGAATAAAGATTTGGACTAAATATGTCGTAAGAAAACCCATATATGAAGTGAAATGATGCTAATTCCATGCTTATAGATGCGTCGTAGACGTGCCTATCAGAAGACTAGGATAATGAAGAGTTAGTAAAAGTATCATATTGGAAGCTCCACATTCTACCTAAATAGGACTTAGTTACTATGCTAGAAGGGTTAATAGAAGATAATGACACCCTTCTTACTCAAGCTAACGAATATACTAAGGAAATAAGTGAACTTTGTGCTGAAACAGTTGAATTGTCTAAGAAATTACATGCTAAGACTGTTGTCCTTACAAAGTTCTGTGAACAACGTAAAGGAAAGGGTCTCAATCAAGCTTGTGATTCAACTGTTTCGGGCAAGCTTGAAGCCATAATGAGTAAGCTTGACTCTCTAATCTAGTCTATCAAAGAAAAGACTATTAATCAGACAATCTTTGTGAGAGCTAGACCCGGGCTAGGATATTCCTCTCAAGAAGCTCCATTCTGCTTTTCAAATATTCCCCTTACTAGTGAATTGACTGAAAAGCTCAATTAACTAACCTAAGAACTTCATTCTTGCAAATGCATGAATGAATATCTAGAGGGAAAGATGAAGGTTCTTGAAGAGGAACCCAAAGAAACCAAGAGATGGTTTCATGGGTGTGGCTCGTGTGACTTCGTGAATCATAGTCTAACTAAAGTTTGCAACTTTGGTGCGGAACAAGACTAAGAACAATATGAATTATGATTTCCAAAATAATTCTTGTATTGATTTTTAGTAGGGCTTACAACTTCTAGGCGAACACAGAGTTCTTAGTTTGTCTCTAAACTCTCCTAGCTATTGCCTAAATCCTAAATCAATAATACAAACTCTTAGCACGAACAACCACTATCTAAAATGATAATATAAAATCACGGGGAACTAATCTACAAAAAGATAGATAAAAACATTAAATAAACCAACAAATCTTAACTGATTAACTAAGATAACAAAGTAGCTCTAACATCCTAGATTTTGGATCTAGGAGATCTCTTGCGAATCAATCTTTCCTTTTATAGCGACTTTGAAGATATCTTTCTATTTATACGTGTTCGGTTCCCTTCATTGCACTCGGTTCCCTTGAGTGCATCACTCTATTGTATTGTTTAGACCTTTATACACTCGGTTCCTTTACTCCAGTATTCGGTTCCCTATCTCCGATACTCGGTTCCCTTAATTCTGGTGAACCGCTTTGAGCACTATGCTTCTCGCTTAACTCGCTTCATCTTCCAATCTTAAGCTCATTGATTCATTTGCTTTAATCACCTAATTTGCTCGAAGACCTATTGTTATCGTGCAATATCTCACTCCATGTAGACATTAGTGTTTAAAGATGTTTATTACCATTAAAACTGAGAGATTATAGGTTATAGATACTAAAGGCTAGTTCCTATAAACAACAATTTCCCCCTTTTTAATGATGACGAACATAGAATCCTGGCATAGATATAAAAGTTTTGCCATAATAAAACTGAGAAAGAAGTAGCTTTGGTTTGCCCTTAACCAATGACCAAGTAGAACTTATCGCCCTTTTATCTTACCATGAGAATTAGTTCTCCTTTAATTAAATAACCCGTATGCTTGTAATATTCCCCCTTTTGACATCATTGAAAAGGATATGCTCAATATTAAACCAAGGAAAATAAAGAGTAGTATGTACGTGCCCTCTTGAGGAATGATTAAGTGATGAATAAGAAAACAATCAAGTCAAGAACATCTCAGTACGAACTAGAGCAAGCTTGCATTCAAGTCAAAAATATACTTTATATTATAAATTAATAAAAGAAGACAAGCACAAGCAAAAAAGAGCAAAAATACATATATATTTTAAGAGCTTTGGATTTTCCTAGGGAACCCTATGTAGCTGAGAACAGGACCGAGTCACTCCCAATGATATTCGTTGTCGTATTAACTGAGGTGGTATTCCGTGAGGGGGCCCAATCATAAGCGCCTTCATTCCAATCAATCATGGGCCTAGGCCTGCCACGTGCCTGGTGAACTGGAGAACGGCCTCAAGTGTGCGAACAGGACCGAGTCACTCCCAATGATATTCGTTGTTGTAGTCACTGAGGTGGTATTCCGTGAGGGGGCCCAATCATAAGCCCCTTCATTCCAGTCAATCATGGGCGTAGGCCTGCACCGTGCCTGGTGAACTGGAGAACGACCTCAAGTGTGCGAAGTTGAATTTCTGCGGGGCTCATGGTCTCTGGCAGGAGGGGCTTCATCTCTTTGGCTGGGCTTTTGATGCGCTCTGTTCTGGGTTCAAATTTGGTAGGGGCTCGTGTGTCTGTCTTAGATCTGGCGTCAGGCTTAGTCTCAGGTTTAGGTTTAGGACCTAGCTTGAGATTTTCGGGAGGGGTTTGCATGTTTGACCAGTCACCGCAGCCCTGTCTTCGTGATTATACTCTCAAGTGTTGTTACCTTGACTGGGCGGTAGATGCCAAGCTCGACCATTATTTTCTTCATGACGTGTGGATACATCAGTGCTTGGTTTTTGTGCATCTTCACCGTCAGCATGTTTGAGAAAATCAATCTTGGAGTGTCTATTATGCTTCGTTCGATCAACTCCTAGAGCAGGCATGCATCTGCTAATGTCACAGTATCTCGCTTCTATTGCCTTGGGATTATTTTTTGGAGCATGATGAAGTGAAGGAGCTTTGTGCCGAAACTGAGCATGTGTGTCTTTATCTCCTTAGGCATGGTCTTGCCCACTAGCAGTTGTTTATCTTCTTAGGCCTGGCCTTGCCCACACAGTTGTTGTGTGTAGGAGGTAGATGATATGTTGAGTCGCCCTCCATCAGAATTATCGCCTGGGAGGAGAGTTCCTTAGCTTTCTTGGCGGCAGTGGAGGAGGGGGTGATAGATAGTGCTTGGTTGAGGGATTTAGACTTGGATGGTGATGGTGGAGACTCAATGGTGAGGACTTGAGGAGGGTGGGGTTGGCTCTCGTCATGGGCGGAGGTTGTGGGACTATGCTCGCTGGATTTGGATGAGGAGGAATTTGGAGTTGTCGGGGAGACTGAGTGTATGGGTTCTTTTTGTTTGGCCTTGTCTTCCTCCATTGGAGAGGGACATGAGTGGTGAGAAGTGATGGTTTTAGTGGGCTGAGACGGTGGAGAGGTTTGAGGAGGTGGTGTGGGCTGTTTCTCCGGGACAGGGGTGATTTGTGGTGTGGGTTTCAGTCACCGTATGTGGTGCTTGAGTGTTGCACAGTGTAGGCGGTGGTGGAGTGGTGGATGCAGCGGCGACGAAGTCTAGAATCGCCTTGTATTTTAGGTACTCCACCCACTCTTCTGGAGTGACATTGATAGGGTTGGCCATTTGTGTTTGAGAGAGGAGCGTGAGAGAGATGAAAGATTATGGAGAGAATGAGAGTGAGAAAGAGATGAATAGTGAGAAAATGGGTGAGGGGGTACGAATCTTGGTGAGAGGGGCTTCTATGGGGGCGGTGCAACGGTCCAAATACAACGGGTCTCTTCAATTTAGATTCGGCGCCTCGAATTACGTATGAGCAGGTGACAGTTCAGGAACTGAGGCATAATCGTTGCCTAGGAAGTAAGTGGTCGCTAGGATGCTCGGTCCCTATATATTTGTCGGTTCCTATGCTCGGTTCCCTATTTTTCTGTGCTTTATACCTTTCTCAGCATTTTCGGTCCCTATTCTATTGTCGTTCCCTTTGTTCAGTTCCCTTTGCTCTGCGCTGGCTATTTTCTTAAAAACTCAGTCTCCATTAATGTGTTATGGCTCAGTCCCCATTCTCAGTGAGATAATTTTACTCACTTAAGCACATAACTAATTTAAACACACACAGGGACTTAACAGCTCTTTCGAAACCCAAGTGCTAAGTATAATTAGGAAGTCTCTTTGTCATCTAAGTGATATTTCCTGGTGTGAGTTATTGGTCATAGGGAACGTTACACAAAGATCAAGGCTAAGGGACTAGATTATAAACATGAATCATATCTAGGGGGCTTTATGATATGTTTAAGAAGCGATCATCGTGTGTACATATCAAGCCCTGAAAATGAAGAGCATGCAAAGTAGCCGAATTTTAGCAAGCAATAGTACAATCCTACAAGGGCCTAACAAGCGCTTATCATTAAGCATCACACAAAGCATGTGGGAGACGAATACTCCTAAGAGTATATGCTAGGCTCACGCACGTATTAGTCTTAAGTTCCCAAGTTTAAAAGAAGCATCAATTTGTATGAGTCAAATGGAAGGGGCTTACATTGAGGGAGATGCTTAATGGAGGGGGGTCAATCCCAAGTAAAGCCTGAGTTTGATGAATGGTTCCTTGTTCAGGTCCTTGGTGAAAATGTCTGCTATTTGATCCTCGGTTATACAATGGGTAAGCTCTATGTTCTTCTTCTCCACATTGTCTCGAAGGAAGTGATGACGCACGTCAATGTGCTTAGTTCGAGAGTGGTGCACATGGTTCTTTGATAGGTTGGTAGCACTTGTAATGTCACATCTTATTTCGATCAAGCCCATTGAAATACCAAAGTACTTGAGTTGTTCCTTGATCCATAGGAGTTGAGCACAACATGAAGCATCCACTATGTATTCAACCTCGGTGGTGGACATGGCTATTGAGTTTTGCTTGAGAGATTCCCAAGAAACAAGACAAGAGCCTAGGAATTGAGCCATACCTGAGGTGCTCTTTCAATTAACAAGATAACCTTCATAATGAACATCTGTATATCTAACAAGGGTACAATAGCAATTCTTAAGGTAACATAAACACAAATTGTCTGTCCCTTTTAAGTAGCGAAAGATTCGCTTGATGATAGCGACATGCAACTCCCTTGGACCAGATTGGAATCTTGCACATAGGCTAATTGCATAGACAATATCAGGCCTAAAGGCGGTTAAGTACATCAATAATCCGACCATACCTCTATAGAGTGTCTTTTCAAATTTGATGCCATGAAGATCTGCATCGAGCTTAGTGCTTGTGGACACTGGAGTGTGAAGGGGCTTGCTATTTTCCATCCCAAACTTCTTGATTATCTCTCTTAAGTACTTTTGTTGATGGATTTGAATGCCTTCAGCCGTTTTCACCACTTGAAGGCCGAGAAAGAGGTTCAGTTTCCCAATCATGCTCATGTTCATCTTTCTACTCATCACATCCTTGAATTTATCTATAAGCAATAGGTTAGTTGAAATAAAAATGATGTCATCGACATATACCTGAACCACCAGAGTGTCGCCCTTGTGTTCCTGGATGAAGAACGTCTTGTCGATTGTCCCTCTTTTATAGTTGTTTGAGAGGAGTTACTCAGAGAGACAGTCATACCATGCTCTTGGTGCTTGATTCAACCCATATAGTGCCTTGTCCAGGAAATACACATGCTCAGGGTGCTTTGGGTCCCCGAAGCCTGGGGGTTGTTTTACATATACCTCTTCGTTGAGAACCCCATTGAGGAAGGCCGTCTTCACATCCATTTAGAGAGGCTTGAAGCCCTTGTGTGAAGCAAAGGCTATCAAAAGGAGAATGGCATGTAGACTAGCGACTGGAGCATAGGTCTAATCATAGTCAATTCCCTCTTGTTGGTTGTACCCTAGAGCAACTAGACTCGCTTTGTTCCTTAACCCAACTCTTGATTCATCGAGCTTGTTTCGAAATACCCAACGAGTGACTATGATAGTGCGATTGGAGGGCTTTGGAACTAGGTGCCAGACATTGTTCCTCTCGATCTGATGAAGGTCTTCTTGCATGGCGGCTACCCAATCTGGATCAAGTATGGCCTCTTTGATGTTCTTAGGCTTAGTGAGAGAGATGAAGGTGTTGAAGGCACATAGACTGGTCTCAGAAGCGGCTTCATCAAGTGCTTCGGCAATTGCCTCTAGACAAGCTTGTAGATCTGCTCTTGAGCGAGTGTGTGCTCCAGATTGTAAAGGGGTGATCATGTTCCCTGGAGGATGAGTGCCTCTTTGTTGAAAGACTCTAGTTGGAGGTGTTGTGATATGTGTTCTGTCTGAGTGAGAAGGCCCTTTGCTATCACTGTGCGAGTTAGGGCATGTGGGAACTAAAGCTATATATGGAGGGGCGAGTGGATCCAAGGCTCTATAAGGAGGGGCTTATTACTTTCTGAAGGTTCTTCTAAGAGAGTGAATTCTAGGAATGGGTCTGCGGTGTTTGATGAAGAAGAATGGAAAGTGCCTTCATCGAACACCACGTGTATGCTCTCCTCAAATTTTTTTGTTCATTGGTTGAACACCTTATACGCCTTGCTCGTTGGAACATAGCTAAGGAAGATGGCGTCATCATTCCGTGCATCAAATTTGCCTAAATTATCCTTTTCATAGTTAAGCACGTAGCACTTGCATCCAAAGACCTTGAAATGAGTGATGCTTGGAGGATATCCCTTGATCAGCTTGTATGGAGTCTTGCCCAATGAAGGGCGTAAAAGAGCCCTGTTGGTGATGTAACAAGCTGTGTTTATCGCTTCTACCCAAAGTGAGGGGGAGACTCCACTTTGAAGTAGCATGGTTCGAGCCATCTCTACTAATGTTCTGTTCTTCGTTTCCACAACTCCATTTTGTTGTGGAGTCCTAGGGGATGAGAAGTTGTGAGATATTCCCCTTTCAATACAATAGCTTAGCATCTCGCTGTTCTCAAACTTAATTCCATGGTCTGAGCGTATAGAGCATCCTTGTAAATATAGAGAGTTCTCTAGTAGAGTGACATGCTCAATGAAGAGAGAGAAGGCTTGATCCCTAGAGAATAGGAAGCAATCAAGTAAAGATGAAGGAGTTTGAAGACTGGCTGTTCGGCAACCCCTTAAACATTATCGGTGACTGGTGACGGGTTACGTGGAGCGCAAGATGTAGAAAGTTTCGGCGGCTTCCAGAGCATTATAGGCGACCACCGATTTGCGTCCGAGCAAGACCCGCGAAACTTCTTTCTTATTTTCTTATTTTTTTACTTATGTTTCTAATCTTTGGCAACTTTGGTTTTGTATTATTATAATAGGTTATTTTGGAAAATTTGGAGTATTTATGTTTAGGTTTATAAGGCTGAGAAGAACAATTCCACTCTATATCATCTACCTACATCCATTCAATTTAGTTGTGCATTTTTATAATATGATCATGAACTAAGAACCCATTGCTTAATTGGATCTTGAAGTTTCTATTTTGATAAAAGTTGAGAGTTCTTCTATTACTTACCTTTTGCAATTGTGTAATCTTTTCTCTTGCACTTTAATCAAATTATAGTCGGAATGATATAATTGCTAGTTTGAAAAACTAGTATCTCTATTGATTTCATTCATTGCTAGGATAGATTCTATCAGGTTGATTGATCTATTTCCTTGAAAGCAACTGTGATGTGCTAGTACCCGACGGAGCTAGTCTGTTGTAGAGAGAATTGATTTGTGGACTAGCTTAGTTTCCGTTTGAGCTTTGCTACCACCATATCCTGATATTCCTTACTTTATGCATATAGTAGTTTTAATCTTGATGTCTCCATGGTTAAATGCTTAGATAGGATCAGTAGGACGGGTTGTGATATTGATTATATTTGATTGGGAATAGGAACACTTTGTATTATTGATATTAGATAAAATTCCATGATCAACTTGTCATCTATATATGGATAGTATCTGACTAAATACTCTCTATTCATTGCAAAATCCCTTTGCTTGTTTTGTTGTTGATTGATGTGTCATTGAGTGACTTATCATATGAAAACCCCTTGTTCTGGGTTGCTAAGTTGGCATCATAATATAATTGAAAAGTTTTTATACCTCCTTGATAAATCGACCCTTACTTCCCTAAACTGCTTTATTAGTTAGTTTTAGGATTGTTTGGTTTTATACACAGAGTTTACCTCATTTTGCATAGCGCTTGTTTATATGATTTAATAACCGGTCAAACACTCGTTATCAAGCTCACAAGAACGCAACAGGTTTCGTCCTCATATATGAACCCACTCGCACACAGGGAAAAGATATGGAAGGAGGGGAGAGAGAAAAACACTGATTAACACAAAAAAAAGACAAGAACATTGATAGTGTTTTCACCCTATAATCCATATCATTGTGCCCATTGATAGGATCTTGTTATATGGTGTTAACTAGCGAATATTAAATTAGGTTTAGTGGTGTTTAGATGCTTAACGAGTGGTATGCCCGGAATCTGGTTTGGAGTTCATTTATGGATTAGCGGGATGCTCGTAAGCGGTATTTAGTGGTTTTATTTTGGAGATTCTGTTTGTACTCACTTTTAGTGCATTCGGGATGGAGCTAGAGGAAGTATGCCACGCCTACACCCCATAAGAAGCTGAGAGGCGAAGCGGAGCTGCCTCGACGCTTGCAGGAGAAGAAGTCACGACCGAGATGGAGCATCACGACCGGGATTCAACCTCAGTTGAAGACGTCACGACCGAGACAGGTATGTCACGACCGTGACTTATTCGCAGTTGAGGTGTCACGACCGAGAGCCTCTGTCACAATCGTGACCATCCATATGACTGAGAACTAAAGCAAAATCACGATCGTGACCCCTGTGTCACGACTCACGATCGTGACGCGGACACGGACGACCCATAATTGAAGATTTGATCCACAAATTTTATTCGTTATTTCCACATCTTTTGATTTATTTGCATTTATTTTAATTCCCTTTTACTAGAGACTATATAAGGCTTAGGAAATTAGGTTAGATGGTTCCTTAATTCATCATTCATTCATCCTTTTCATTTACGTAGAATTCAGCAGCAGCCAAGAGAAAGCTTCCACCTTTGTTCCATCTTCACCCATCTTTCCTAGTTTGTTTTCCCATCAATCATTCATATATATTCATTGCTTTCGATGGCTATGTCTGGCTAAGTTCATCATAGTTCACTCTTTAGGCTGAAGCCATTGTTCTAGGTTTGTTGTGAGAATTCTAACACTTATGTTCTAAGTTTACGTTCAGGATTGTTTTATAATCTCTTGTGCTTATTAGTTTCATTGATTGATCTTGATTTTATCTAGGTTGCAAACTAGGTTAATTATTATCCATCATATTGCTAGGCTAGATAATTCGATTTGAAAAGTCTTGTCTTTAGGTAGCGAGCATAATTTGGATAGACTATTTACGAGTGCTTATTTTGTAGAGATTATAAACCTGTGTCGAATATCGGTGATTTTCCAATGGTATTGCATAGGCCTACTTATCTTTGATCTTCATGCTGTTGTGCTTTTGAATCTTGGGATTTCCTTGGTTATTGCATAATAAGGATCTCTAGGACTATTTGGACTAGTTGCTATTTACGAACAAAGAGTAGGACAACCGGATTAACCAATTCAGAATATAAGTTAGTAGAATGCGATGATCAATATTCCAATTGAATAATGCGCTGATGCTAGAAGGAGTGAGCTTCATACCCATAACTGTTTACAACCCAACCATATATTGATTTCATATTTGCTTAATTTCTTAGTCAATTAAGATTCGGCAAAAAACCCCCAATTGTTGCTACTTGGTAGCATAATAGAAAATAAAATATCGTTCTAGCTCTCTTGGGATTCGACCTATGCTTACCACTTTACTAGTGGATTCCTTAGTTGGGTATCTTTGATAGGCACAATGACTTTAGCCCCCATCAATTTTTGGCGCCGTTGCCGGGGAGCCAACTGTTATAGTTTATTTCTTTTTGTGTTACTACTCTAGTGTGACCTTTCTTATGGTCCACACTCGCGCTACTGATCCAGATTTATTTGTTTACGATCCAGAGATAGAGAGGACGTTTTTGCAGACTTTAAGGCAAGGTATTCATGACTTGGTGATTGACAAGATGGATGGAAATCAAACGCTGCGACAACTTACGGACCCAGATCTGACGCAACAACACCTAGGAGTAACGCTGCCTGCCCTAAATGCTGGTTTTACGTTCGAGTTCAAGACTGGTTTTATCAATCTGCTATCGAAATTCCATGGCCTGGTTGGGTTAGACCCGATTATGCATCTGAGTGAGTTTCACGACATTTGCAGCTGTGGTAAGCCGAGTAACGTCACCAACGAGAAGATAAAGATGAGATCTTTCGGTCTTACATTAAAGGATAACGCGCAACAATGGTACTATTTTCTACCCACAGGGAGTATCGACACTTGGGAAAAGCTACACAAAGCCTTCCTTAGTAAATATTTCCCATCCAAGAAGGCTGTTTCTTTGAAAAGAGCGATTGCTATGGTGGAGCAACATGATGACGAGTCACTGTACGACTACGTCGAGAGGTTCGCAAGATTATGTGCTAGCTGCCTATTCCATGGGTTCGAGGAGAAAGACTTGGTGACCCACCTTTACAATGGGTTACTTGATAATGAGAGAAGGCTAGTAGACACTGCTTGCAACGGTAGTGTGCTTAATTTGACTCTTGCTGAAGCCAGAGTCCGAATAAACAAAATCGTTGATGGGACTAAGAGTTTTGGGAGGACGTATACGAAGAAAGGAGCTAATGTTGTGAGTTCTGGAGATCCTGGATGGAAGAGTAAGAACCCTGAGTTAAAGAGTATGATCAAGGGTATGACCCTTGGTAATCAGAGGCCAGCACGACTATGCGGTATTTGCGCAGATGAAAGTCATCACACTGATGCGTGCCCGCAACTACATGATCCAACTATTGCTGAAGTGCATGATGTGGGAGGTTTTGGGCCTTCCAGAACTCGGTATGAGAACAACAACAACAACAACTACAATCAGAGAGAAAATAACAACAACTACTATAATCCGAGGGGGAATGATCATCCTGGTTTTAGATGGAGCGAACCGGATGGTGGGCAGAATCAAAAATATCAATACTATAACCATTACCGCGCTCCATACCCACCAAAGCCACAAGGGGCATCTACAGAGGAAATGCTCAAATCTTTGACCCAGCACTTCACCACTCATGTCTAGAAGACAGAATCAAGCATAAAGAGTCTCGAGAAACAATGTGAGCAAATCACTGAAGCTATCTCTAACCTCACTCAGCAAAACTCGAGAAACCTGCCCTCCCAAACAAAGAGAAATCCAAGAAAGAACGTTAGAGTTGTGGACTTGAGAAGCGGACGGAAACTCGACGAAAAGCCAGAAGAAGAGATGCTGCGAAAGGAGTCTGAACAACTGTCACGACCGAGATTTGGCCTCAGAGGAAATATCACGATCGAGACAGGTTGATCACGACCGAGATGACGGTGATTTGGTTTCCGAAAAAGTTAACAAAGAAGGTCACGACCGTGACACAGTGTCACGACCGAGACTAAGCCCCAGTTTTCACCATCACGATCGTGACTAGCTATCTCGACCGAGACCCAGTGCTGATGTTCGTGATTCCAAACCGCTAAGTGATGACGACGATTATGAGGACAAGGGTGACTTCAAGTTGAGGCAAGAAAACTATGTGAGGCCGAATTTCTCTCCGTTGTACTCCGAGAAACCACCTGCACCATTCCTAGAAGCCTTGAGAGACACGCGCAAACCTGCAAACGACAAGGAAATCTTCAAAATGTTTAGTAAGTGTGACGTAAACATCCCTTTGCTTAAACTGGTCAAGAGTGTTCCTCGTTATGCTAAGTTCTTGAAGGAGCTCTGCACCGTGAAGAGGAACCAGAAGCTAAAAGGTAAGAATAAGGTGCATGTAAGCGAGAGTGTTTCTACGGCCATCCAATAGAAGATAGCAACCTAGTGCTCGGATCCAGGGATGGTAAGTATCCCCTGTACTATTGGTAAGACTAAGATTGATAAGGCCATGCTAGATTTGGGTGCTTCTATTAATTTTCGGCCTTACTCGTTGTACAAGTCACTAGGATTAGGACCTTTGAATGAAACAAGGATTGTAATTCAGCTAGGTGACAGGTCTATGGTTTACCCGAAAGGGATAGTCGAAGATGTGTTGGTTATGGTGGATAATCTTGTAATTCCGGCGGATTTCTATGTGTTAGATATGAATCATGATGCGCAGGCTGCATCTATCCTTCTAGGTAGACCCTCCATGAGGACAATCAAAACTAAGTTAGATCTAGACACCGGGGCGCTTACACTCGAGTTTGACGGGGATGTTGTTAGTTTTAACATATATGAAGCTACGACACAACCCCCGGATGATAGCTCGGTATTTTCTATTGATAAGGTTATTAAACCCCCCGAACTATGTTCGGATGCACTGCGCGCCCCGTTCCTTAATTCTACTTTGGGCGGTAGCCCCACCTCTCTAACCACACAGGGCGAGAAACCTGCAAGTACTGTTGTGCAGGTTACAAAGAAAGCAAATGCACGGCCCCAACTTGAGTCGAAGTGTGGGGGAAGTAAGAAGAAAAAGGTAAAGCAAAGGTGGCGGGTTGCAGAGGTGAATGGCCTAAAGTTCAAACCCTTCCATGACTAGTTCATAAAAGAAATTCTGAAATCGGAGGTTCCAAAGTGACCAAAAGACACTAGTTGATTCATTCTACGCCGTGCCACGACGATAACTAAGGCGCTGATCGGGAGGCAACTCGAGGGAGCATTATTGACGTTTCTCCCATTATTCTGTTTTGTGTTTGTTTTCTTTTACAGGGAATAGCCGGACCAGCATCAGGAGGTCATCGGAGGAGGAAAATAGCCCGATCACATACCACAGCTACTCGTGTCACGGTCGTGACACTATGTCACGGTCATGCTGCGGTCGACCATTACACCCCCTTGCTCCTCACGACCGAGATAGCACCACAACATTCCACGGTTCTTCTTCCTCTTCCCTTTTCATGGTGTCCTCTTTTTCTGCATTGAGGGCAATGCGTGATTCAAGTGTGGGGAGAGGAGTTGACTTGTCTAGGTGTTTTCTGCTGATGTTTTTGGTGCTTTGCTATTCTGCTGTTTTTTTAGTTTTTGTAGTCTACTATGCTGATGTGTTTTGCTTTTTTTCTATCTATTGGGTTTGTACCAGATATTTCTTGAACCTTTTCTTTTATTATTATTAAAAAGAAAAGAAAAAAAATCATAAAAACCTAGGAGAGTAAGAAGTGATTGGATCGAAAAGGGGGGCTCTAACAAAAAATAAAAAGAACAAAAGAACGAGGCAAGTAAAAATGGATAAAAAGGAAAAGGTGGGTGCCTGAAAATAAAGAACGAAAAGAAAGGAAAAAATAGTTCCTACCACTTTATAATTTTGGTGAAAACCCGAGAGGGTGCTGGGATTACATTGTTTGTGATTATTTGATTGAATGCATCATTTATTGGTGTCAGAGACATAAGAAGAGAGTTGAAGGATTGTCTCGGGTTTTAGGATTCACCAAGGAGGGATAAGAAGTTAGTAATTAGCCTTTTATTCTTCTGTTTTTGATCTTATAGACATCCATACTTTGCATGCTAACCCTTTCACTATTTCATGAGATTTATTACACATTATTGGCGGTTGTATTAGATTCTTGGATTAGGTTTCTATTTGTTAGAGTTGGATGTTGATAGGTGCTTATTATATGGTGTTAACTAGCGATTATTAGATTAGGTTTAGTTGTGTTTAGGTGCTTAACGAGTGGTATTCTCGGAATCCGGTTTGGAGTTCATTTATGGATTAGCGGGATGCTCATAAGCGGTTTTGAGTGGTTTTATCATGAAGATCCCGGTTGTGCTCACTTTTAGTGCATTTGGGATGGAGCTAGAGTAAGTATGCCACGCCTACACCCAGGAGAAGCCGAGAGGCAAAGCCGAGCTACCTCGACGCTTGTAGAAGATCGAAGACCATCTCAGGAGGAGAAGTTATGACCGAGATGGAGCATCACGACCGGGATTCAGCCTCAGTTGAAGACGTCACGACCGAGAGAGGTATGTAACGATCGTGACTTGGACGCAGTTGAGGTGTCACGACCGAGATCCTCTATCACGATCGTGACCATCCACAGACCTGAGAACTGGAGCAAAATCACGATCGCGACCCCTGTGTCACGATCGTGACGCGGACACGGACGACCCATTAATTGAAGATTTGATCCGAGATTTTATTAGTTATTTCCACATCTTTTGATTTATTTGCATTTATTTTTATTCTCTTTTATTGGAGACTATATAAGCCTTAGGAAATTAGGTTAGAATTCATTTAGGAGAATTCAGCAACAGCCAAGAGAAAGCTTCCACCTTTGTTCCACTTTCACCATCTTCCCTGGTTTGTTTTTTCCCATCACTTATCCATATGTATTCATTGCTTTCGATGGCTATGTCTGGATAAGCTCATTCTAGTTCACTCTTTAGGCTGAAGCCATTGTTCTAGGTTTGTTGTGAGAATTCTAATGTTTATGTTCTAAAGTTAATTTCAGGATTGTTTTATGATCTCTTGTGCTTTATTGATTTCATTGATTGATCTTGATTTTATCTAGGTTGCAAACTAGGTTAATTATTATCCATCATATTGCTAGGCTTGATAATTCGATTTGAAAAGTCTTGTCTTTAGGCAGCGAGTAGAATTTGCATAGACTATTTGCGAGTGCTTATTGTGTAGAGATTATAAACCTGTGTCGAGTATCGACGATTTTCCAATGGTATTGTATAGGACTACTTATCTTTGATCTTCATGCTATTGTGTTATTGAATCTTGGGATTTCCTTGGTTATAACTTACAATAAGGGTTTGTAGGACTATTTGGACTAGTTGCTATTTACGAACAAAGAGTAGGACAACCGGATTAACCAATTCAGAATATAAGTTAGTAGAATTCGATGATCAACATTCCAATTGAATAATGTGCTGATGCTAGAAGGAGTGAGCTTCATATCCATAATTGATTACAACATAACCAATATTGCTTTTATATTTGCTCAACTGCTTAGTTCTTAAGATTACATACAACCCCGCCCCCAATTGTTACTACTTGGTAGCACCATAGAAAATAAACTATCATTCTGGATCTCTTGGGATTTGACCCCTGCTTACCACTTTAATAGTGGATTCGTTAGTTGGGTATCTTTGATAGGCACAACAACTTTTAGCCTTCATCAAATTTTGGCGCCGCTGCCGGGGAGTCAACTGTTATAGTTTCTTTCTTTTTGTGTTACTACTCTAGTGTGGACCTATCTTATGGTCCACACTCGCGCTACTGATCCAAATTTATCTGTTTATGATCCAGATACCGAGCGGACGTTTCTGCAGACTTTGAGGCAAGGTATTCACGACTTGGTGATTGATAACATGGCTGGAAATCAAACGCTGCGACAACTTACGGACCCAGATCTGACGCAACAACACCTGGGAGTAACGCTTCCTGCCCTGAATGTTGGTGTTACATTCGAGCTCAAGACTAGTTTCATCAATCTGCTACCGAAATTCCATGTCCTGGTTGGGGAAGACCCAGTTATGTATCTAAGTGAGTTTCATGACATCTGCAGCTGCAGCAAGCCGAGTAACATCACCGACGAGCAGATTAAGATGAGAGCTTTTGGTCTTACATTAAAGGACAACGCGCGACAACGGTATTATTTGCTACCCACAGGGAGTATTGACACTTGGGATAAGCTACACAAAGCCTTCCTTAGTAAGTATTTCCTGTCCAAGAAGGTTGTTGCTTTGAAAAGGGCGATTACTATGGTGGAGCATCATGATGACGAGTCGCTGTATGGCTACGTTGAGAGGTTCGCGAGATTATGTGCTAGCTGCCATTCCATGGGTTCGAGGAGAAAAGACTTGGTGACCCACCTTTACAATGGGTTACATGATAATGAGAGAAGGCTAGTAGACGCTGCTTGCTATGGTAGTGTGATGAATTTGACTCCTGCCGAAGCCAGAGTCCGAATAAACGGAATTGCTGAAGGAACTAGAAGTTTTGGGAGGACGTATACGAGGAAAGGAGCTAATGCTGTGAATTCCGGAGAGCCCGGATGGAAGAATGAGATCGCTGAGTTAAAGAGTATGATCAAGAATATCACCCTTGGAAATCGGAAACCAGCAAGACTATGTGGCATATGTGTAGATGAGAGCCACCCTACCGATATGTGCCCACAACTACAGGACAAGACGATTGCCGAAGTTCACGCAGTGGAAGGATTTGGACCTCCTAGGCCTCGCTATTACCAAAACAATAATTATAATCAGCGGAGCAATGATAATCCTGGCTTTAGGAGAAACGAGCCAATTGGTGGGCAAAATCAAGGCTACTACCAAAATCAATACCAAAACAACCCTTATCATGCTCCGTATCCACCACAATCCGAAGGGCCATCAACGAGGGAGATGCTGCAAACAATGACAAAGCACTTCACAACACATGTTCAAACCACAGAGTCAAGCATAAGGAATCTAGAGAAGCAGGCCAAACAAATGGAGGAGGCAGTCAATAATTTAACACATCAGAGCTCAAGCAAGTTACCTTCGCAAATTGTAGTAGCTCCGAGAGAAAATGTAAGTGCCATTATGATACAAAAACTCGACGAAAAGCTGGAAGAAGAGAGGCTGCAGGAGGTAACTAGGCAGTTGTCACGACCGAGACACCAACATCACGATCGAGATTTTGCCCCAGTTTACACATCACGATCGATACAATGTTATCACGAACAAGATGACGGTGATTTGGTTTCCAAAAAAGTTGACGAAGAAGGTCACGACCGTGACACTATGTCACGATCAAGATTAAGCCCCGGTTTACGCCATCACGATCGTGACCAACCATCTCGACCGAGAACAAGTGCTGATGTCTGTGATGACAAGGAAATCTTTGAAACGCTCGGTAAGTGTAAGGTAAACATCCCTTTGCTTGAACTCGTCAAGAGTGTTCCCGTCGTTATGCTAAGTTCTTGAAGGATCTCTGCACCAAAAAGAGGAGCCAGAAGCTGAAAGGAAAATAGAAGGTACATGTCAGGGAGAGAGGTTTCTGCGGCCATCCAAAAGAAGATAGCTACCAAGTGCTCGAATCCAGGGATGGTGAGTATCCCCTGAACTATTGGTAAGACTAAGATTGATAGGTCGTGCTAGATTTAGGTGCTTCTATCAATGTTTTTCCTTACTCATTATACAAATCGTTAGAATTAGGACCTCTGAGTGAATCAGGGATTGTGATTCAGCTAGCTAACTGGTCTATGGTTTACCCGAAAGGGTTAGTCTAAGATGTGTTGGTTATGGTGGATAACCTTATATTCCTTGCGGTTTTTATGTGCTGGATGCGAATCATGATACGCAGGCTGCACCTATCCTTCTGGGCAGACCCTTCATGTTAACAGCCAAACTAAATTAGATCTAGACACTAGGGTGCTTATGCTCGAGTTTGACGGGGATGTTGTTAATTTTAACATATATGAAACTACGAAACAATCCCTGGATGATGGATCGGTATTTTGTATTGATGAAGTTATTAAACCCCCCGAACTATGTTCCAATGCTGTTTTGGGCGGTATCCCCACCTCTCTAACCACACAGGGTGCGGAACCTGCTAGTATTGTTGTGCAGGTTACGAAGAAAGCAAGTGAACAACCCCAAGTTGAGTCTAAGTATGGGGAAAGTAAGGAGAAAAAGGTGAAGTAAGGATGGAGAGTTGCAGAGGTGAATGGCCTAAAGTTCAAACCCTTCCACGACTGGTTCATAAAATAAATTCTGAAATCGGAGGTTCCAAAGGGACCGAAAGACGCTGGTTGATTTATTCGGGAGGCAACCCGAGGGAGTACTGCTGATTTTTCTCCCATTATTTTGTTTTGTTTCTGTTTTCTTTTACAGGGAATAGCGGGACCAGCATGAGAAGGTCATCGGAGGAGGAAAAACGCCGATCACATACCACAGCTACTCGTGTCATGATCGTGACACTATATCACGGTCGTGATGCGGTCGAAAATACCCCCCTTTGATCACCACAACCGAGAGAGCACCCCAACGTTCCACGGTTCTTCTCCTTTTTCCCTTTTATGGTGTCCTCTTTTGCTACATTGAGGACAATGCGCGATTCAAGTGTGGGGAGAGGAGTTGACTTGTTGAGGTGTTTTCTGCTAATGTTTTTGGTGCCTTTGCTATTCTGTTGTTTTTATGTTTTTGAGTCTACTATGCTGATGTGTTTTGTGTTTTTCTATCGAGTCTGTACCGGATATTTCTCTGAACCTTTGCTTTTATTATTGTTAAAAGGAAAAAAAAAACAGAAAAACCCAGGAGAGTAAAAAGTGATTGGATCGAAAAGGGGGCTCCAACAAAAAATAAAAAAAAAATCAACTAAAAATAAAAAGAACCAGGCAAGTAAAAGGTGGGTGCCTGAAAATAAAGAAAAGAAAAGAAAAGAAAAATAGCTCCTACCACTTTAGAATTTTGGTGAAAACCCGAAAGGGTGTCGGGATTACATTGTTTGTGATTATTTGTTTGATTGCATCATTTATTGGCGTCGGAGATATAAGAAGGGAGTTGAAGGATTCTCTCGGGTTTTAGGATTCACCAAGGAGGGATAAGAAGTTAGTATTTAGCCTTTTATTCCTCTGTTTTTGAGCTTATTGATATCCATACTTCGCATGCTCACCCTTTCACTATTTCATTAGATTTATTACACACTATTGGCGGTTGTATTAAATTCTAGGATTAGATTTCTATTTCTTGGAGTTGGATGCATATTGTTGTGGTTGTGCTATGTAGATTTCTTGATTAGGATTGGTGGTTGTGATGTATGGTTTGATTACATTGATTAGTGGTTTAGAACATTAATTTAAGAGGAGGTATAAGAAGTGTATAAGCGAGTGGGAGACTTGATTTTTATCTTCATTATCATTATTTATGTACCCTTACCCTTAGAGGAGATTAGGAGTCCACTTGTGCTTTATTGCGCATCACTTGGTTCGATTTGGTTATTGTTACGGAGTGGTGACATATGAAGTGGAGACATAAGGAGGGATTTGGGTAGGTCATCTCGGAGAGATAAGAAGATAGATCGGAGTTAGGTTAGTGCCCGTTTACACTTGGAGTTCGAAGTATAGTCGCTAGCAGACTGTCTACACTTACTGCAGACCTTTGTGCTTATAGGAGGAGTGTGTTTTATTTTGCTTACTCGAGGACGAGCAAAGTTTAAGTGTGGGGAAGTTTGATAGGAGCTTGTTATACGGTGTTAACTAGCACTATTAAATTAGGTTTAGTGGTGTTTAGGTGCTTAACGAGGGATATGCCCGGAATCCGGTTTGGAGTTCATTTATTGATTAGCGGGATGCTCGTAAGCGGTATTTAGTGGTTTTATTTTGGAGATTCCGTTTGTACTCACTTTTAGTGCATTCAGGATGGAGCTAAAGGAAGTATGCCACGCCTACACCCCAGGAGAAGCCGAGAGGCGAAGCCTAGCTGCCTCGTCGCTTGCAGGAGAAGAAGTCACGACCGAGATGGAGCATCACGACCGGTATTCAGCCTCAGTTGAAGACTTCATGACCGAGACAGGTATGTCACGACCGTGACTTAGCCGCAGTTGAGGTGTCAGGACCGAGAGCCTCTGTCACGATTGTGACCATCCACATGACTGAGAACTGGAGCAAAATCACGATCGTGACCCCTGTGTCACGACTCACGATTGTGACACGGACACGGACGACCCATAACTGAAGATTTGATCCGAGATTTTATTAGTTATTTCCACATCTTTTGATTTATTTCCTTTTATTTTAATTCCCTTTTACTAGAGACTATATAAGGATTAGGAAATTAGGTTAGATGGATCCTTAATTCATCCTTTTCATTTACATAGAATTCAACAACATCCAAGAGAAAGCTTCCACCTTTGTTCCATCTTCACCCATCTTCCCTGGTTTGTTTTCCCATCAATAATTCATATGTATTCATTGCTTTGATGGCTATGTTTGGCTAAGTTCATCATAGTTCACTCTTTAGGCTGAAGCCATTGTTCTAGGTTTGTTGTGAGAATTCTAACACTTATGTTCTAAGTTTACGTTCAGGATTGTTTTATAATCTCTTGTGCTTATTAGTTTCATTGATTGATCTTGATTTTATCTAGGTTGCAAACTATGTTAATTATTATCCATCATATTTCTAGGCTAGATAATTCGATTTGAAAAGTCTTGTCTGTAGGTAGCGAGCATAATTTGCATAGACTATATCCGAGTGCTTATTGTGTAGAGATTATAAACTTGTGTCGAGTATCGACGATTTGCCAATGGTATTGCATAGGCCTAATTATCTTTGATCTTCATGTTGTTGTGCTTTTGAATCTTGGGATTTCCTTGGTTATTGCATAATAAGGGTCTCTTGGACTATTTGGACTAGTTGCTATTTACGAACAAAGAGTCGGACAACCGGATTAACCAATTCAGAATATAAGTTAGTAGAATTCGATGATCAACATTCCAATTGAATAATGCGCTGATACTAGAAGGAGTGAGCTTCATACCCATAATTGTTTACAACCCAACCAATATATTGTTTTCATATTTGCTTAATTTCTTAGTCAATTAAGATTCGAGAACCCCCCCCCCCCCCAATTGTTACTACTTGGTAGCATAATAGAAAATAAAATATCGTTCTGGCTCTCTTGAGATTCAACCCCTGCTTACCACTTTACTAGTGGATTTGTTAGTTGGGTATCTTTGATAGGCACAACGACTTTAGTCCCCATCACCCATCAATAGAGTTGACAACACGCTTCTCGGTGTGAATTTTGTTTGAGCATTAGAACTCGTTCAGTTATGGTATAGGTTGAAGATGTAATAATAGAAATTTTTGTTATAAATGATCATTTTGATTTAATTATTTTGTTGTGATGGATTAATTAATTCCATTTTGCAGGTTCGTTAATATCAAGCCACTATTGTTCAATGTCTTCTAAGGTTCATTAAGTCTTAGATGCGCTTCTCAAGTATAGAATTGCGCTTTTATACTTGGAGATGCGCTTGACTTGTGTAGAACACTTAGTAATTGATTTACTAAAGTCCTTAAACGCGGAAGAGGTCAGACAACAATAAGAGCGCGCTTTAAGTGTTTAAACCGCACTAAGATTTGCACACAAAGAGTTTCCGAATGGTGAGAACCCTAAGTCACTAATTGACTCGGGATAAAACTCACCACTACTTTGTATTGATAGAAGAAGGTTACAACTCTAGCTTCAACTCTCGAAGCTCACTCGTAAACTCTCTTCTTACAACACTTGAGTTCAGCTCTAGAACAATGGCACTTCACCTCTCTCTGATTACAAACGAGTTAACACTTAAGCTCTCCTAACTTCTCTCTGAATTCCTCAATTTATAATGCTTGAGTGAATGCTACAGTCCACTATTTATACACAAAACTTAAGCTACAACTCTCACTTAATTTCGTGTAACAAATTTAGATTTAGCAAGCTGCCACCTCATCAATCCATGCGCCTTGATCAAATTGCTAGAAATAATCAACAACTTGGATTAATTTGGTTTTGTTCTTCAACTTGTTGATGCACGCCACCTCAGTAATCCGTGTCCACTGCGCTAATTAACTCCTCCACGCTGGCGATCCCTGGATATGCTTCTCAAAGCCATTCAAGTTCTTCTCACTCCTCTTGTGCACGCAACTTGGATTCTCCCGCTCACCAGCCTTCCCTTGCAGTTTGGCAGTTCTATTCTGCGACAGCGTACACCCTGTGCTATGGTGGAACCTCGTGATCAACACTTCTTCCACTTCATTCAAGCGCATCTTCTATGCCTTAGAAGCTCGACTAAACTCAGTTCTGGATGTGAATGGGATTATTTAACACCGCTTGCAAAACTTGCTTTCTTCGCTTGGTGTTAAGCGCGACTGAGGACAGTCGAAGCGCATCTCTAAGTGACTCAAGAGCATCCTAGCAGATATTAGAATAACTTGGAAAGCTTCAAAATACTAAGAGATTAAACATATTAGTTTGTTATCATCAAAACAAAGAGAAATACATTGAGCTTTAATATGGCTACCAAAGCTCAACTAACAATTTCCCCCTTTTTGATGATGACAAACTGTTAACAGGTAAGCTCATAATACGTTCTGTAATGATCAAAATGGAGACAATAAACAACAAGTTAATCAAGTATTCAGATTCGGAATTAGGTCGAAGTACCTTACCAAGTACTTTACCAACATAGTTTTCAAATTCCCCCTAAGTTCAAGCACGGTCTCATGCTTCCCCCTTAATCAAAGAAGGATGTACCTGTTTTCTTCCCCCTTTTGACATCATCGAAAAAATCAAAAGCATAGTCATACGGTAAGAAAGATAGGAGGGTGCGCTTGCTAGCTAAGAAGTCAAACAATGCAAGATAGCGAACAAAAAACAACTTAAGTATCAAAGAGTCAAGTCAGCAAAGCTCTCAGAGATATAAAATTCAAAATCATACTTGAATTGATCATTTAGTAACTGTCACAAAAACAGGTAGGATAACCTAGAGAGCTAGTTCACAAACAACTTAACACAGTAGAGAGAAAATCAGAAATCAGCAAAAGCGCTTAAAAGCGCAACCATCACAACACCAACAACTTTCGCCTTTCCTCAGATTCGAACTTCTCCTGAACTATAGAGACCATCTTCGTAATCTGCTCTATCAGCACACTTAACTGTTTCTCGACCCGCTCATGATGCGCTTCTAGAGTTGCAACAACGCTCGAAAAATCTGTAGAATCAGAAGAAGGACGAGCGCGAGGACTCAGATCAGAGTGCGAGCTAGAGGGGTGTGTACCTTCAGGTTTAGGAAGCAGGATAGCGCATATAGCATCAGAGGTGAGAAATGTAGAGCAATCGTAGCCAGTGAGGGAGCGATCGTAGAGTCCATCGGCCTTGAGCATCTTGTAGACGATGTGAGGGAACGACAAGGGACCAGAAGTCGCTGCGCGGCATAGAACTAAGTGGCTCATCATTATCTGAGCAGTATTGACCACTTGTTTCGAAATAACAGCCGCCATGATACAACAATCTGCAATGGTTACCTTATCCCTGTCGTAATCCCTTGGTGTAATATTGGTGATAATGAAATGGTGGAGCAATCTTCGACTGGGCTTCAGCTTGTTAACGGTGAGAATGCGCTTTGGCACATTTGGACCAAAAACTGCTTCTTTGAGCTGCTTCGCTCCTGCGGGCCAATTTTTCTTATACAAGCGCCCGAACCCGTTGGACTTCCCGGTGAGCCCGATTGCCTTCGCTAGGTCCTTCGCCAAGAAGGTTTCTCTGGATTTTCCACGCTAATGAAACCATACCTGAGAATATTCTGGGTTGGCAGGTTGATACTCCATTGTTGCGTAAAACTGATACACCATTGAATCGTTGCATCGCGCTGGTTCGGTTTCCAACTTATCCCATCCTTGAAAGCTCAACCAGGTAGCAAAGCACGTGATGTGTGAAGATCCTTGGAGCTCTGTGAGAAGATCAGGAGTCACAATTTCTGGAAACAAGAATGAGCTCTTAGCGATACCTGATGGGATCGGAGGAAAATCGTTGACGCCAATGATTTTGGCGCGCTTAGACGGGTAGATGTGCCTTTTTCTGGGACAACCTCATGCGGTGGCGACTCATGTTCGGAACCGTCTGACGACTCAATTTCCTCAATGGGAGGAGGAGGAAGAGGTGCCTTGCGCTTTCGACTCTTACGGCGAAGCACGTCACTCTGACGATCGGCGCGCTGAGTGGTCAGAGGAAGTGGAGAATCATGGCCTGGACGAGCTTGAATGTGGAATTCCTCGTCTGCATCTGAGTCAGAGGGAATAGAGGCCAGAATCTGCTGAGGAGAACTGAGAGAATGTGTACCTACCCTGGATTGAGTACCTAACAGTGAGGGGGTGTCAATTTCAAGCACACCCTTACCCTTCGCTGGGGTAGAGTGAGACACGTCCTGAGTAGACGCTTCAGTAGTGGGTTGGACAAGCTCCTTCTCAACGTCATAGCCGGCAATCTCGAGATCTTCGGTGGTGAGAGAAAGATCAACCTTGGGCTCATGGGAGAAGAGTGGAGCGTCTGGGATGATAGGCTCTTTTGTAGGGCTAGGGTTTTCTGTGGAGATCACTGGGTCGGTAGGTTGAGTTTGGGGAGGCTCAGTTTGTGGAGCTTGTATAGAGATGGATGGATCAGATGTGGAAGACTGAGTTTTCAACAATAACTCAACCTTTGCACGTGTAGCAGGGTCAAGGTCAGCTAGGTTTACGTTTTCCATTGGTAAAGAGGGATGATGAAGCTTGAGCGGAGTTTGAGAGAGAGAGAGGCAAGAGGTAGAAAATAGGGTAAATGAAAGGGAACAATACCTGGTATTTATACGCGCTCGGCCTCCACTCTCAACCGAACAAGCAACCAATCAGGTTCAACGACAGAAAAGTAGTCCAATGGTCCAATGAGAACGCAGATTTGACGCGCTAGGCTCCCAACGGCTATAAATGTAGCCGTTACTTCAAAAAGCAGAAAGAGCCGTTTGACAGCTAGTCGTTGCTTCACAATTAAGCAAACCCAAGTCTGAAGATAAACTAACCAGTTGCACTTTGAAGCGCAAAGAAGTTCAACACAGAAACACGCTAGAATAATAAGCTCAACCAATTCCACCTCTTGCTGAATATTCTGATGAAGCACAAAAACTAACTGAGGCGAATAGATGCAAGTGTGTGATGTCCAGTTCAACTTTCTAACCACAATGTAAAGGAGTTAATGAACAGGAAGATGCACATTTCATATAGGGGACATTAGAGCATTCAATCACTCAAGTTGATGTGGACGTATGTGCATATACATGTAATATGGTAATTGAGCTTTATGTCACCAAATGAAGGTGGCGCTTGTGTTCAACCATTAATTCTCTTAAAAGGCAAACAAGGTGGCGCTTAGGTAAAATGTCAAGATTTAGATTCACTACCTCTATTTCAGAACCAGAGTCTAAATCGGATCCTTCACCAGCCATCAAGCAAACGTCTGCTTGCGCTCCATCTTTAGAGTCTTCGTCTGATTCTCCCCAAAGCGTGACAAATGCTTGTTTAGGGGGCTGCTTGTTGGAGTTGGAGCTTGGATTCACCTTGGCATGAGGACACGCCTTGTCTAGATGTCCCTTCTCATTACAATTAAAGCATGTAAAGTCCCGGACATCGCGCTGCTTGGTTGTTGGATCGCGCTTGAATCCACCTTGCCTTTTAAAGAATTTCTTCACTACCTTGGTCATCATGGAGACATCTCTATCATCATCATCGTCTCCTTCGTCATCGTTCTCTAGTTTCTGGAGAACGCGTGAGAGCTTGAGCGCCATGCCCTTGGTTTCTCGTTCTGAGTGCTTCTCTTCATTATTCTTGATCTCTTGTACCTTGAATTTTCCCGCAAGCACAGAAATAAGCAATTCTCGAGTCGCTTTTGATTGGAGAAGAATCTGCTTGAGAGTAGCATACTTGGAATTCACCCCATGGATGAATGCCATTGAGTACTCCCAAGCCTTCTTTTCCATTCCAGTGGATAGCATTTTGTCATATAGAATTTGACATCGAGAATGGTAGTCAGATACAAGCTCATCTTCACCCATTTTAATGGAGCAAAATTCACGGTTCATCTCAAATAGTCGGTTGTCTTTCATATCTTCACTACCTGATGCATGTTGATGATGGTTGTTCACATCTCTTTGGCAATGGGAAGAGACATTACCTTATCAATGTCTTTTCGGGAAAGCGCATTGAGGATGAGATGACGCGCTTTGACGTTTTTCTCCATTAGTTGATACTCCTTGGCTTCCCATTTGGAGTCATATTTCTCAGCAATTATCTCATCGCCTTTGTCAATGATTTTCCAGCATCTATAATCTGTTTGCTGGATATAATTCCTTGTCATCGTTAACCACCATTCTAATTCGCCTTCAATGAGTACGTGGGGTTTTGCGAGAAAGATTCCAAGGTTGAAGTTCGACATGTTCTTACTCTTCAAAATCCTTATGATCTGCAAAAAGGATTAGTGCAAAAATAGGCAAACCTTGCTCTGATACCAATTGTAGGTTCGTTAATATTAAGCCACTATTGTTCATTGTCTTCTAAGGTTCATTAAGTCTTAGATGCGCTTCTCAAGTATAGAATTGCGCTTTTAAACTTGGAGATGCGCTTGTGTAGAACACTTAGTAATTGATTTACTAAAGTCCTTAAACGCGGAAGAGGTCAGACAACAATAAGAGCGCGCTTTAAGTGTTTAAAGTGCACTAAGATTTTCACACAAAGAGTTTCCAAACGGTGAGAACCCTAAGTCACTAATTGACTCGGATAAAACTCACCACTACTTTTTATTGATAGAAGAAGGTTACAACTCTAGCTTCAATTATCGAAGCTCACTCGTAAACTCTCTTCTTACAACACTTGAGTTCAGCTCTAGAACAATGGAACTTCACCTCTCTCTGATTACAAACGAGTTAACACTTAAGCTCTCCTAGCTTCTCTCCGAATTCCTCAATTTGTAATGCTAGAGTGAATGCTACAGTCCACTATTTATACAGAAAACTTAAGCTACAACTGTCACTTAATTTCGTGTAACAAATTTAGACTTAGCAAGCTGCCACCTCATCAATCCGTGCGCCTTGATCAAATTGCTAGAAATAATCAACAACTTGGATTAATTTGGTTTTTTTCTTCAACTTGTTGATGCACGCCACCTCAGCAATCCGTGTCCACTGCGCTAACTAACTCCTCCACGCATGCGATCCCTGGATATGCGTCTCAAAGCAATTCAAGTTCTTCTCACACCTCTTGTGCACGCAACTTGAATTCTCCCGCTCACTAGCCTTCCCTTGCAATTTGGCAGTTCTCTTCTGCGACAGCGTACACCCAGTGCTATGGTGGAACATCGTGATCAACACTTCTTCCACTTCATTCAAGCGCATCTTCAATGCCTTAGAAGCTCGACTAAACTCACTTTTGGACTTGAATGGGATTATTTAACACCGCTTGCAAAACTTGCTTTCTTCGCTTGGTGTTAAGCGCGACTGAGGACAGTCGAAGCGCATCTCTAAGTGACTTAAGCGCATCCCAGCAGATATTACAATAACCTGGAAAGCTTAAAAACATTAAGAGATTAAACATATTAGTTTGTTATAATCAAAACAAAGAGTAATACATTGAGCTTTAATATGGCTACCAAAGCTCAACTAACACATTTTTAGGGTTTTGGTTTCTTAACTGAGGATACTTATTGATAGGCGATATCTAGTATAGCACAACAAGTGGTCTTTAGCATCATTTATAGGTGAATTTGCAATGATTTGGACCATATTACTGTAATCCGGACCTCGCAAAGCAAAGGTTTTATTCACGAGGATTACAGGCATTCGAGAGAAGAACAAAGACAAGATTGTCAAAGGAGCAAAGGCAGGGCCGCGCACAAGAGGACGCAGCCGCGTGAAGCAACACTGCCTAGGGTGCGACCGCACCCTAGATGGCGTGATCGCGCCAAGAATCTAGTGACATGCCCGACCGTGCCACTGTTGGGATAAGAGCACCGAGACAACTTTCCTTCCAAGATTATTTAGGGCCTTTTACCTCTTTTTTGATAGAGCTTTGGGATCGGCTTTTTAGTAGTAATTCCTTATGTTATTAGGTTTTATAAATAGGGTTGAAAGCTTTGTCTCCATCCCATCCATTGCAACCTATCTTACATTTTCTTAGTTTTAGTTTTACGTTGTCTAGAGAACTATGTCAGAGTAGTCTCTTCTGCTTTCTTCAACAGGTTAAAGCCTGCGGATGATTGGGTTGTAAGACTTCAATTTTGGTTCTATACTATAATTAAGTTGTTTCATCTCTCATGTATTTATTTTTATTATTGGATTTGAGTTATCTGTCTGGCCTCATCATCTAGGTATAGTAGATTTGTTCATATTGCTAGGTTTGACTTGTCTGAGTTGAAAAGTTTTATTGTTAGGTAGAAAATCAATGCATGACCTAGTTGGGATTGTTATTGTAGGGAGATTTGATTGTGTGTTAAATATTGACCTTGAGTCAATGGTACCGCATGCACCTATTTATACCTGAGTTCATTATTGCTTGATTATTAAATCTTGATAGTTTCAGGGATGTAACTGAGTATGGGTTATTAGGACTAGTTAGAATATTAACTATACAAGAACATGGATTAGGACAACCATAGCATATGAATTATAAGATGAACCTGATAGTTATTAGAAGTCAATGATTAACCAATCTATCCGTTGTGTTAATACTTGTTGAATAAAGTGTTTTCTCATATTGTTTTCCAATCACTTAGTGAGTTTAATTTCATTCAATTACCCTTTGGTTACTTAAAGTTGATCACATTAAGAACATGAGAATTGAATACCTGACTCCATGTGGGGTTCGACCCTTTCTTGCCACTTTACTATTTAGACTAGCCGGATAGGAAATATTATTTTGATACGGAAATAAACCTACCATTTCAGCACCCGTCAAATTTGGCACCGTTGTCGGGGAGTCAAAACTTCTTTTCTTGTGTTTTTGGTTTGATTGACTTTGGTTTTGGTCATACAATAGTCAACACCCGTGCTATGGATCATTTACCTGCTGAGCTTGCATGAGACATGGAAGGAGACTGCAAGAAGATGACTGTCCAGCTGGCTAAAGATAAGGAGAGGTTGGTTGAGATTCAAAAGAATCAAGTTGCTAAGGTTAGTGCTGCTAGTGGATATGGGAATCCACACCCTTGGTATGAGAAACAGTTGATTAACTACGTGGTAGAGCAGATTGAGCAATCATCAGAGATAATATCTACTCAGTTACAAAGTTATCCCGATGCACAACATCCACAGACCACAGTTAACCCGAGCATTATCAACGTCAATGCTATGACAATAAGTAGGGATCAAAGCTCAAATGAAATGCATAGTGATGAAGAGGAGGTCGAGGCTGAAGAACCAACAGACGTGCGCGTGCAGCCCGAGAAATGCGAGTATGAACTTTCCCCTGGAGAACTACGCGTCCGAGCCCCCGAGATGCGTGCCCGTGCCCACGACTCTGGAGAAGGGAGCGACCGCGCCCCAATACCACGTGACCATGCTATGCCCACTACAGACGTGCACGACCAAGAAACCCGAGCCACGCGACCGAGCGTTTGCGGTGTTGTTTCCGGAACTACAGCACGCCTGCATCCTCCATTGCACGACCGTGCCAAGCCCATGCGCGCCCGCGCCCCTTACCTATGCGCACGCGCCAATCCTCCTGATGCCACATGCGCCCGTGCCCCTGACTCGCACGCATGCGCCTTCTTCCCTTATACCTTCAACGTTGGTTTCTCCTCGATGTTGAACGTCGACGGGGATGATTTGGGCCCACGCATTAGATGATAAAGGAGAAATAGTTGATCCGGGAGATGAATTTGAGCTGAGCCAAGAGAGACACAAGTGCCCAAACCTTACACCACTCGGGAATCTGGAACCCCAAACACTTGTGCCTCGTTTTAACAAACTATTGAAGGGGCCACACACAATGAAGATGAAAAAGAAGAAAGGGTGGTACGACAAGAGAGTAAGGAAAAGACGAGGTGTCAGATCCTACTTGATGAGGAAGAAGAGATAGATCCTATATGAGTTGGCCATTGGGGGCCAAGTTTTGTATGATCGAGTAAGAAGTAGACCCTACGACTCTAACTAAAGGCGTTGGCCCGGAGGCAACCCGTCAAATGAGGTATTTCTCCACTTCCGTCCATCTTAGCTTTGTTCTTTATTTCATAATAGGGAAATTGTGTACTTTAAGTGTGGGGGAGGGAATTACCTCAACTATCCTTGTTATTTGAGTTAGTTTTGAAATTTTTGAGTCTTTTTGAATTTTTAGAGCCGATCATCATATTTTTCCTCCATTTGATGTTTTGTGGATTCTTATAATGGTCCATTGATTTTGAATCTCTTTACTATGCTTTAGATGTTGACATTACAATTTTGTATGATGATGATAGGATTGATAAAATTAAGGACTTTGACTTGAGCATGTGGATTATGATTCGGATGCATTATGATCAATACTAAGATTGCACTTTTATCATCTCATCTCTAGTTCTATCATATTGTTCATATTATTTTACTTCCATCTTTTTCATTATAAAAGGCATGAAAAGTGAATAAAAGGTAGTGAACTCCTAGTGAAATAAGTCGGAAGAGCACGCGATGTCCGTGGTGTGAAAGATCACTCCGGGTTCGATCCTCCATAACCAAGTAAGCAAAGAGTCTCATTAGTTGGCTCGGAAAGTAAAACGGACGGGTCATGTACCTAATAAGTTATTTTAAAGAAGAAATACATGAATAGGAAGAAGAGAAGCAACAAAAACTTATATGTGATATTACATGTGTTGAGTTTTGGTTTTGTGTGTTTTCGATGGTGCTAGAGCTCATGATATCCTATCATAGATTAGGAAGCATGTTAGGAAGAGAAATATTTGTTTTCTTTATCTTGCGTTGTTATCCTTCGTATATCACTTGGATAGAGACATGTTTTGCATATTTTAGGGACTCATCTTCATGTACTTGTGTAGGAAAAACAAAGTTCAAGTTTGGGGGAAATTATTGATGACATTGTTGGGTTAGTTTAGAGTCTTATTGAGTCGTGCATATTTTTTTGAGGATTTTTGGTAGATTCGGAGTCTACGCCCGTGCTTTGATGATTGAGGGTAATAGGATATGAAGTGTTGATCGACGACCACTGATGTCAAGTTCTTCCATACTCGTTGAGACCTAGTAGTTTGTTACAGCATACTCGAGGACGAGCAAGGTCTATGTGTGGGGTTGTTTGATAGGTGATATCTAGTATATTGTAGCAAGTGGTTGTTAGCATCATTTATAGGTGAATTGACAATGATTTGGAGCATATTACTGTAATCCGGACCTTGTCGAGCAAAGGTGTTATTCACAAGGATTACATGCATTCGAGAGAAGAAGAAAGAGAAGATTGCCAAAGGAGCGAAGGCGCGACCACGCAGAAGAGGACACAACCACGCCAAGTGACAGGACCGAGGGCACGAACACGCCAAGAATTTGGTGACAGGCACGAACGCGCCAACATAGGCGCGACCGTGCCCCTGTTGGGCCGGGAGCACCGCGACAGCTTTCCTTCCGGGATTATTTCGGGCCCTTTACCTCTTTTCTGATGGTGCTTTGGGCTGGGTTTTTAATAGTAGTTCATTATGTTATTAGGTTTTATAAATAGGGTTGAGAGCTTTTCCTCCGTCCCATCCATTGCAACCTATCCTACATTTTCTTAGTCTTAGTTTTACGTTGTTTAGAGAATCATGTTAGATTAGTCTTTTCTGCTTTGTTCAACAGGTTGAAGCCTGCGGATGATTAGGTTGTAGGACTTCTGTTTTGGTTATATATCATAATTAAGTTGTTTCATCTCTTTTGCATTTATTTGTATTATTGGATTTGATTTATCTGTCTGGCCTGATCATCTAGGTAGAGTAGATCTGTTCATATTGCTAGGTCTGACTTGTCCGAGTTAGAGAATCTTTTTGTTAGGTAGCAAATCAATAAATGACCTAGTTGGGATTGTTATTGTAGGGATATTTCATTGTGTGTTAAATATTGACCTTGAGTCAATGCAGTGTTCTAAAAAACGCTAGGCGGGTGCTAGGCGGTGAGGGGGCCTAGTGCCTAGGCACCTTGGCGGGGCCTAGGCGGATCAATATTATAACACTTATTTTTTATATTTTAATACAATTCCTTATATGAGAAACTAAATCAAAATACATTGATTCATAATTTTCGTAGTAATTCATAATTTAAGTATGTAATTTTAATATAAGCACATAAGTTGTTAAATGATCATCCAAACTTCATAGACTTTATAGTATTCATCATAAATAATATTCATAAGACCACAACAAGCAAAAATCATACAGTTTTCAACACATGTTTCAACGTAAGTAATATTAAATAATTATTCATAAGTCATAGTCGCAGTCGCAAGCTCTTAGCCGACGTTGGTCGCAGTACGAGGGCGAGGGACAGGGAGAGCCGAACAAGGGTGAGAGGAAGGACGAGAGGTGACCTGAGGTGAGAGGCAGCCGGTGAGACGAGAGGTGATGACATGATAAGATGGAGATGAGAGGTACTAGGGATGACAAAGTTCTCAGTTAAGAGGGAGAGGGTGAGAGACGGAGGCGTGGGACGAACAAGAGGGTGGGATTGATTTTTAACTTTTAAGCTAAATAAGAACGCATACCCCTTTCAAAAAAGAATGCGTATCCCCACCTAGAAAAAAACGGAACGCCTAGGCGGGAGTAGCCTCCTAGGCGGTCGTCTAGGTGGGGGACTTTTTTCCACCACCTAGAAAAAAAGGACTAGCTCCTAGACGGAATGTTAGGGTGCCGTCTAGCGCCTAGGCGAGGCCTTGGCACCGCCTAGGCGGGTTTTTTAGAACACTGAGTCAATGGTACTACATGCACCTATTTATGCCTGAGTTCATTGTTGCTTGATTATTAAATATTGATAGTTTCAGGGTTGTAATTGAGTATGGGTTATTAGGACTAGTTGGACTATTAACTATGCAAGAATAAGGATTAGGAAAACCATAGCATATGAATTAAAGAATGAACATGATAGTTAATAGAATTCAATGATCAACCAATCTATCCGTTGTGTGAATACTTGTTGAATAAAAATGCATTCTCATATTGTTTTCTAGTCAGTTAGTTAGTTTAACTGCTTTCAATTCTCCTTTGGTTACCTTAAATTGATCAAATTAAGAACACGAGAATCGAATACCTGACTCCCTATGGGATTCAAACCTTTCTTGCCACTTTACTAGTTAGATTAGCTGGATAGGAAATATTATTTTGATAGGGAAACAACATCCATTTTAGCGCCCGTCAAATCTGGGGTAGTTGTCGGGAGTCAAAACTTCTTTTCTTGTGTTTTTAGTTTGATTGAATTTTGTGTTAACTATAAAATAGTCAACACCCGTTCTACTGATCATTTACTTGCTGAGCTTGCAGGAGATATGGAAGGAGAATGGAAGAAGATGCCTAACCAGCTGGATAAACTTAAGGAGAGGTTTGATGAGTTTCAAAAGAATAAAGCTATTGAGGTTAACGTTGCTGGTGGATATAGGAATCCACACCCTTGATATGAGCAACAGTTGACTAACTACGTGGAATCGTAGATTGAGAAATCAACGTAGATAATATCGACACAGTTGCAAAGTTATCCATATGCACGGCAGCCTCAGACCGCAGTTGACCCGAGCATTATCAGCACCAATGCTATGACAATAAGTAGCGATCAAAACTCGGATGAGATCAGTGTTCTAAAAAATTCTAGACGGGTCAAGATTATAACATTTATTTTTATATTTTATTACAATTTCCTTATATGAAAAGCTAAATAGAAGTATATTAATTCATAATTTTCATAGTAATTCATAATATAAGCATTTAATTTTAATATAAGCATATAACTTGCAAATTAATCATCCAAAATTCGTAGAATTTATAGCATTCTTTATAAAAAAGATCTACAAGATCACAACAAGCAAAAATCCTACACCTTTCAACACAGATTTCAACTTAATAAAATAGAAATATAATCTAATCCTCCATCTATTCCTTCTCATTATCCTCCTCAACTTGAACATTAACGTCTTGCTCCATTTCTGACTCATCAAGCTCAAACTCATCATTATCTTAATCCACATCATCCTTTGTTCCATCCAGTGTTCTAAAAAACGTGTCTAGGCATAGCCTAGGCGGGGCATAGGCGCTAGACGGGATATTTTTTTCCCTAGCCTAGCTGAAAACACCTAGTAACTAATCACAACGTTAGGGTTCCTCCTAGCACCTAGGCGACGCGTTTTTTTGAAAACTGGATGAGATGCAAAGTGATGAAGAGTAGGTCAAGGTAAAAAACCAACAGACGCCCGCCCTCAGCTCAAAAAGTGCAAACACAAACAAGCCCTACATAGCTGCGCGTCCGTGCCCCCGAGATGCGCCCACGCCCACGATGCTGGAGAAGGGCGCGACCGCACCCCAACACTGCAGACCGCGCTAATCCCCATGAAGACGTGCGTGACAACACACCCGATCCAGGCAATCGTTTGTTTGCGGTGTTGTTTCTGGACTGCGCTGAGCCCGCCCGCGACCTCCATTGCACGACTGCGCTGAGCCCATGCGCGCTCGCGCCCCTTAACTGTGCGCATGCACCAAGCCTCTTGATGCATGCGCGCCCTCTCCCCTGGCCCACGTGCCCGCGCCTTCTCCTCTTCCGCCTTTGACGTGGGTTTCTCCTTGCTGCTGAACGTCGACGAGGACGATCTGGGGCCACACTAGATAATAAAGGAGAAATATTTTATCCGGGAGATGGATTTGAGCTGAGAAAAGAGATACACGAATGTCACAACCTTACACCACTCAGGGATCTAGATCCCTGAACACCTGTGCCTCGTTTTACCAAACTATTAAAGGGGTCACACATAGTGAAGATGAAGAAGAAGAAAGGGTGGTACGAGAAGAAAGTAAGGAAAAGACGAGGTGTCAGATCCTACTTGGTGAGGAAGAAGAGAGAGATCCTAAATGATTTGTCCCTTGAGGGGCCAAGTTCTGGATGATCGAGTAAGAAGTCGAGCCTACGACTTAACCAAAGGCATTTTCTGGGAGGCAACCCGTCAAATGATGTATTTTGCTACTTCAATCCATCTTTTAGCTTTGTTCTTTATTTCACAATAGGGACCTTGTGTACTTTAAGTGTGCGGGATGGAATTACCTCAACTATGCTTGTTATTTGATTTATTTGAGTTAGTTTTGAAATTTTTGAGTCTTTTTGAATTTTTAGAGTCGTTCATCATATTTTTCCCCTATTTGATGCTTATTGGATTCTTATAATGGTGCATTGACTTAGAAACTCTTTACTATGCTTTAGATCTTGACATTACAATTGTGTATGATGATGATATGACTGATGAAATTAAGGACATTGACTTGAGCATGTGGATTATGATTACGATGCATTCGGACCAATACTAAGATTGCACTTTTATCATCTCATCTCTAGTTCTATCATATTGTTCATATTATTTTGCTTCCATCTTTTTCATTATAAAAGGCATAAAATGTGAATAAAAGGTAGTGAACTCCTAGTCAAACGCGATTTCCGTGGTGTGAAATATCACTCTAGGTTCGATCCTCCGTGACTAAGCAAGCAAAGAGTCTCATTAATTGGCCCGGACCGTAAAACGGACGGGCCCGGTACCTAATAAGTGGTTTTAAAGAAGAAATACATGAATAGGAAGAAAAGAAGCAATAAAAACTTATATGTGATATTACTTGAGTTGAGTTCTGGTTTTGTGTGTTTTCGATGGTGTTGGAGCTCGTGATATCCTATCATAGATTAGGAAGCATGTTAGAAAGAGAAATAGTCATTTTTTTATCTTGCGTTATTATCGTTTGGATATCACTTGGATAGAGACATCTTTTGCATATTTTAGGGATTCATCATCATGTACTTGCATAGGACAAACATAGTTCAAATTTGGGGGAATTGTTGATGCCATTGTTGAGTTAGTTCAGAGTCTTATTGAGTCATGCATTGTTTTTGAGGATTTTTGGTGGAGTTGGAGCCTACGCCCGTACTTTGATGATTGTGGGTACTAGGAAATGAAGTGTTGATCGACGATCGACGACCACTGTTGTCAAGTTCTTCCATACTCATTGAGACCTAGTAGTTCGTTGCAGCTTACTCAAGGACGAGCAAGGTCTGGGGGTGTTTGATAGGAAATATCTAGTATAGCGCAGAAAGTGGTTGTTAGCATCATTTATAGGTGCTTTGGCAATGATTTGGAGCATATTACTGTAATCCGGACCTCATAGAGACAAGGTGTTATTCACGAGGATTACATGCATTCAAGAGAAGAACGAAGAGAAGTTTGCCAAAGGAGAGAAGGCCCCTCGCACAAGAGGGCGCATCCACGCCAAGCAACAGGGCATAGGGCGAGACCGTGCCAAGAGTCTGGTGACAGGAACAACCGCGCCCACATAGGCGCGACCGTGCCCCTGTTGAGCCGGGAGCATTAGAACAGCTTTCCTTCTGAGATTATTTCGGGCCCTTTACCTCTTTTCTTATGGAGCTTCGGACTTGGATTTTTAATAGTAGTTCATTATGTTATTAGGTTTTATAAATAGGGTTGAGAGTTTTTCCTCCATCCCATCCATTTCAACCTATCCTACATTTTCTTAGTTTTAGTTTACGTTGTTTAGAGAACCATGTCAGAGTAGTCTCTTCTGATTTGTTCAACAGGTTGAAGCATGCGGATAATTGGGTTGTAAGACTTCAATTTTGGCTCTATACCATAATTAAGTTGCTTCATCTCTCATGCATTTATTTTTATTATTGGATTTGATTTATCTGTCTGGCCTCATCATCTAGGTAGAGTAGATTTGTTCATATGCTAGGTTTGACTTGTCCGAGTTGAAAAGTCTTATTGTTAGGTAGAAAATCAATGCATGAACTAGTTGGGATTGTTATTGTAGGGAGATTTGATTGTGTGTTAAATATTGACCTTGAGTCTATGGTACCGCATGCATTTATTCCTGAGTTCATTGTTGCTTGATTATTAAATCTTGATAGTTTCAGGGATGTAACTGAGTAAGGGTTACTAGGACTAGTTAGACTATTAACTATAGAAGAACATGGATTAGGACAACTATAGCATATGAATTATAAGATGAACCCGATAGTCATTATAAGTCAATGATCAACCAATCTATCCGTTGTGTGAATACTTATTGAATAAAGTGCTTTCTCATATTGTTTTCCAATCACTTAGTGAGTTTAATTGCATTCAATTACCCTTTGGTTACTTAAAGCTGATCACATTAAGAACACGGGAATCAAATACCTGACTCCATGTGGGATTCTACCCTTTCTTGCCACTTTACTAGTTAGAGTAGTTGGATAGGAAATACTATTTTGATAGGGCAAACAACGACCATTTTGACGCCCATCAAATTTGGCATCATTATCAAGGAGTCAAAACTTCTTTTCTTGTGTTTTTGGTTTGATTGACTTTGGTGCTGACCATACAATAGTCAACATCCGTGCTACGGATCATTTACCTGTTGAGCTTGCAGGAGATATGAAAGGAGACTGACGAAGATGACTGACCATCTGGCTAAACTGAAGGAGAGGTTGGCTAAGTTTCAAAAGAATCAAGCTGCTGAGGTTAACGTTGTTGGTGGATATGGGAATCGACACCCTTTGTATGAGCAACAGTTAATTAACAACGTGGAAGCGCATATTGAGCAATAATCGGAGATAATATCTACTCAGTTGCAAAGTTATCCCGATGCACAGAAGCATCAGACCATAGTTAACCCGAGCATTATCAATGTCAATGCTATGGAAATAAGTAGCGATAAAAGTTCGGATGATTTGCAAAGTGATGATGAGGAGGTCAAGGCAGAAGAACCAACATACGAGCGCGCGCAGCCCGAGAAGTGTGAACGTGAACTTACCCCTTCAGAACCGTGCTCTTGCACCCCCGAGATGCGCGCCCGCGCCTACGATGCCGGAGAATGGCATGACAGCGCCCCAACATCGCGGACCATGCTATGCCCCCGTCAGACGTGAACTACCGCGCACTCGATCCAAGAAACCGCGCGTTTACGGAGCTATTTCCGAAACTACTAGAGCGTTCGCATCCTCCATTGCGCGACGGCGCCCAGCCCATGCGTGCACTACCCCTTACCTGCGTGCACGTGCCAAGCCGCCAGATGCTACGCGCGCCCTCACCCTTGACCCGCGCGCCCGCGCCTTCTCCCCTTATGCCTTCGACGTCGGTTTCTCCTTGTTGTTGAACGTCAACGAGGACGATCTGGGCCCACACTAGATGATAAAGGAGAAATAGTTTATCTGGGAGATAAATTTGAGTTGAGCCAAGAGATACACAAGCGTCCAAACCTTACACCACTCAGGAATCTCGAACCCTGAACAGTTGTGCCTATTTTTACCAAACTATTGAAGGGGCCACGCATAGTGAAGATGAAGAAGAAGAAACGGTTATGGTATAGAGAGGCAGAGGGAGGAGATGAGTGAAACTAGGGTGAGAGTTAATTCTGATTTAAATAGAAAAATACAGTAAATACCTAGGAAGGGGGATTCTAGTGGATGCTTTTAATTTACTATTTTTTTAATTAGAAATAAATTGGTTTATTCTTAATCATATATTTTTCTCTAATCTAACGCTCTAAAATAGTACTACTGTTTATTAGAAGAGTCTGTTTTACTAGAACCTAAATCTATATATATATATATATAGATTTAGGTTCTAGTAAAACAGACTCTTCTAGTAAAACAGTAGTACTATTTAGAGCGTTAGATTAGATAAAAATATACGGTTAAGATTAAATCAATTATTTTCTGTTTTAAAATTAAAGTAAATTAAAAAAACATCTATTAGAACCCCACATTTTTAGGTATTTACAGTATTTTCTGATTTTAAAAAATTAAATTAAAAAATAATTATTTTCTGATTCTGAAAATATTTATTTTCTTCTTTTTTTTATTAATTCTGATTTTAAAAATAATTATTTCTGATTTAAAAAAACAGTAACATAAAGAAAATGAAAAATAGAATTTGCAAACCTGTAATATGTACTCAAATCACATCTGAAAATCAGTACTAAAATCACGAAAATCATTACTCAAATTCGCGAAAAACAGAATTCACATCATTAATATTGGGTTATTCATAAAATTGAAATCGCAAAAATCAAAACTGGAAATCCCGAAAATCATTCAAAATCGCGGGAAACCGAATTCGCTAACATTGAAATTGGTTATTCATGACAAAGAAATCGCGGAAATCGTAACTCAAAAGCACAAAAATCATTACTCAAAATCAGAACTTAAATCACAAAAATCATTAATCAAATTCAACATGAAGAAAGTGTCTTACAGTTGAGTTATGGGAAAAAAACAACCAAAAATCAGTACTCAAATCTCGAAATCATTACTCAAATTCGCGAAAAAGAATTTGCAAACATTAAATTGAATTTTTCGTAACAGAGAAATCGCGAAAAAGAGAACGAGAAACTTTGACAGCAATCTGGGAAAAACAGGTATTGAATCACGAAAAATATACAGCAAATTCCGAAAACTGTACGGTAACTGAAAACGCACCTTTATGGATCTTGAAAAAACCGTAATCGCGGAATTAATAAAATCTTGAACGATGAACCAGAAAAAATCTTTAATGAATTCTCAGAAGATCGTTTTTGAAGAAGATAAAATCGTAACCAATGAAATCATCTTTTTAAAATTTTCTATCTTCTTTTTTTTTCCTTCCCTAGATTCTCTCATTTATTTTTTAATTAATTTTCATTTAATCAGTCTATTTTTTCCAATCAAATCCAGCCCATCCATTCTCTTCAATCTAATGGTCCAGATTAGTACTACCGTTTTACCATAAAACCGTTTTACCGGAACCCACCTCTCTCTCTCTCTATATATATATATATATTATCTATCTATTATACTATAATCATAGGGGGATGCAAGAACACTAAATGTGATCCTAATACACATTAATTATACCCAAATCATGTAAAAGACCCACATCTAATACTCAATTTAAATAAACACTAATAATCAAAATCAAAATCAATAGATTCTTATTTGTGTCATCCACCTAAGCCCAACAAAAAGAATAGGCCCAATGGATAATTCAGTCATCGAAATATTTGAGTCTCAAATATTTGGAACGTCTAATTATTCGCATTTATATCATACAAGATATATATATCACTTAATCATCTGATATGAGAGTATATTATATAATATAAATAGATGTTTGTGTATACAACAAATAGATGATTATAATACTATAATTAGACCTATTTACAATTGTATAAAATATATTAGAATTAGACCTACATGAATATATTTGTAGTATTAATATTGGACCTATTTAACATTGTATGAAATAAACTAGAATTACACATACGTGAAACATTAATTAAACTCATCACATAAGCTAAAATATTGACATATATAAGGCCCATGCGAAGCACGACCAACATGATTCTAGTGTATATATATAATAACTTATATAAACGAGTTTTCCTACATCATAAATGCCTCTAGCCCTACTATTCATTTATTGGAACTCCATTGCTTTGCTTGGGTATTCAATTGGCTTCTACCATCGCCTCCATTAATTTCCCGAATCCATGTCTCCTTAAACTGCTCGCACTCTTCCTCCTTTCATTCAACTCAATATCCCCATTCAATTTACTTTCACCTCCACAACTTTCCTCCTCAATTACCCTATTATTTAAGCAACATATTATAGTTCCATTTCAGGAGTTTTCTATTGCAAAAAACAATCACTGATTAGCACCTTTTTCTTTTCTATTTTGATGGTCCTACTTACTTTAAGGAGAAGGATATAAAAACAATTGTAGGACTCAAGTGGGCTAACACAAAGCGTAATTTACGGACATACCAACATGGTATTTATTTTGTAGATGCAACATCCACACTCTAAACACCATTCGAACATAGATTATAGAAGAATGGGGCCAAAGAAGAGACCGAAGGAGCCAGGGATGGGGTCGTTGAGATATCCACCCAAACATGTCACAAGGAGCCAAACCTTGAAAATAAAGGGAAGACATTAACAACCAAACAGACACTACCTCCAGCTCATAAAACAAGCATCCCCGATTCACCAATAATGTAATGCAATAAATAGACAACAGAAAGTAAGTATTAGGAGATGTCTTCAATGGTTCTTCCTTCTTACACCTCTTACTATAATCTAGAAACCTCCGGTTACGACAAAACAACGGTAACCAAAGCCTCCTAAAACGATACAATAAAAATGAAAAGTGGTAAAATGAGAGTGACAATGTGTAACACCCCAACACGAGGTGTCACATCGCCACGAATTCCACCCGGAATTCGTGAGGCTTGAAACGAAAATAATGGATCGACTAATTTACATATGTAATTATTCGTCTAGAAAAACCATAAATAGGTTGACACAGACACTACAAGGCCCATGTGGTTTTCAGGACAAAGGAACCAACAAATTGAAGGAAACTCAAGGAGTTATCTAATCAACGTTAGTCGCCTCTAATCTCTTCATGTTGCTCCGGTGTTTGTGCAGCTATAGTACCTGGATGTCAAAGACAGAGCCAGCCACAACGGCTCAGTCACTAGGTCAGGAAAATACTTAAGAAGTATTCCACTTGTAAGCTAATAAAGCATAGTACCAAGCTATTTCATCATCAATATTGTTATCACATTCATATATAGATAATTATGTATATCAATACCAACCCATAATAATAAAACCATATCATATCTCGTCAAAATCATATATAGATACATATATATCACCATACCAAATAACTCTAGTAATCCTGCTTCTACACCCTCCCGACCGCAACCAGAAAGGGGGTAAGATGCTCTCACCGTAATACCCAGGAACGTTCCACAACATACTCCGGAAGCGTCCTTCCGAGACCCTTTAACGTACCCCAGAAAATCCATTCCGAGACCCTCTGCCCCGGGAAAATCCATCCCGAGTCCAACTATCTGCCACGCGCGGGTCCAATACTTTCACTTATGTACAACATTTTTGGACCAAAGAACCAAATCACTTTGACTTATCTCAATATATATTTATCAAAAATCAAATCTCTTCAACTTATATTCAACATATACTTATCAAGAATCAAAACACTTTAACTTGTATTCAACATATATTTATCAAAGAATCCAATCGAAGCACAACACTTATCAACTCACATAAGAATACTTAGACAAATATTAACCCGAACTAAAACCGAGCAAGTCAAGAAACTTGCTTGAAATTCTTTATTCTTAAGCGGGATAGCACGAGACAATTCCATAATATAATTAGGTACATGATGAATAGAAAGTGGCCTCAGTCGAACCAGATTTCACGCCACTCAAATGACCGCAGTAGCAGGAAGACAAGGTTACAAAAAATCTACTTTCCACTATATATATATACACAAAGGCCATCTAATAGGGTTTATAGTATATGGACTATATATATGGATTAAAAATAAGCCCATTAGTTAATCTAGCGATTAAAGATAGGCCCACATAATTACTCTAATTTGAATTGTGAAATATGATGATTATAATAAAATATATAAAGATAATAATGATACATATAATAAATTGACAATAACTTATTACAATTTGAAGTATCACAAAATGAAGAAGAGGCTGGTAGAGATTATGGGGAGGAAGGGAAAAAAATAGTTACATTCTGCCACAGATTATTGGTTTAAATTTCAAAAACTAGAACAAACATCAACTTATGTGATATATGATACTGAAAAAAGGCTATAATAATAAAAAATATTACATTGTCTCTCAAAAAATGCTAAATGAAAAAAAAAGTTGATTTGAAAATAAGAGGCGAAACTATCAAAGGAAAAACGTCTCGACTATCTATCGCACAAATATTTTTCTATCCATCGCACACAAAAACGTGACGACAGATGCAACCGACGTCGTGACGTGAAGACAGGGGAGGACGTGATGCCAGTTGCGTCCAGAAACGTGACGAGATACCCAGCAGTGGTCGTGACGTTCCATGGGAGGTGGAGGTGCCGTGACGAGAAGTTAATGGTAGATCGTGACGGCATATGTGACAAAGGGCGTGACGATATGGCTATTTCATGATAGGAGGTGTTTTTGATGTTTGTAAGTATTTTTTATTAGTTCTAAATCGTTATTTAAGCCTTTTTATGCTATTTTTGACAAGAAAATCACATTAAATGATGGTGATAGGCTCGGTGGGGCTCTAAGGGTGTTCGGCAAGATGAAAACGTACTTGTAATGAATGAAAGGGATGTATTAAGTGGTTTTAACAATGTTGTGTGATATCTAATGAACTATATTGAGATCTTGTGACATTAAGTGGCACTTGAATTCATCCCCGTACTTATGTCTACTTTGTAGTCAATTTTGTATATACTTTAAGGTGGTTGTCACATTGGTATGTTATGTCTTGGAGTCACCTATTTGATTTCTTAAATTCATAGTTGTTTACAGCTGTATTACACCCACAATGGATAGAAGCTGGTTACAGCACACATACAGATGTATAGCACAATGCCTATTCCTAAACACTACTTCAGAACCCTTTTCCACAACCCCTATAAAAGAGTGATTCCTATGTAGTTGTTTCCACACCTACAATATCCACAAGCTCCATTCCACATTCATCAATCAATATCTTAGCAGATGACTTCTTCATCATCTTCATCAGCCACATCAAACAAAGTATGTCATTGCGGTTTTTCTTTAGTTCAACAAACCGTGGAGGGTCGGTGGAACTTTGGTAGAAGGTTTTGGGGGTGTCCAGAATTTGGCACATATGATGTGAACAAGCCAAATAACAAAGGAGGTTGTAATTTTACAGAATGGATCGATCCACCATTCTGTAAGAGAGTCCAAGAGGTTATCGATGAACTGCGGAAAGAGAGAAATGAGCTAGCTCAGCAGAACGAAGGTCTTATAAGGTTTAATTTCAAGGATAAAGAAGATATCAAATATTTGGATAAAGTTAGAACGGTCAGAGACGTAAGTCGTCTTAGAAAACCTAAGACAGATCATAACCCATGATTTCTGTTTTGTTTTATGAAACTTTGCAGGCAACAGGAGACATTGTCCTGAGAGAGATATCGAAAGCAGAATCGCCTTATTTAGAAACAATGTAATGCTATTTAAAGAATTTTCTATTTAGTAATTGAAAGAAGAATCGCGTCACCTAGAAACAATGTAATCTTGTAACAGCTAGTGTCCTCATGTTTTCAATCTTTTGTAGCTTAATGGTAAGAGAGTATCAAATTGAAAGTATTGCTACTAGTTGTACATCAATAAAATAGCCCAACAAGCCACAACTATAATGTGAACAAGAAAATTGTCCAACAAGACATAACTTCAATGTGAACAAGAAAATAGCCCATCAAGTCACCCTTTAATTGGGCCATGTATGTCAAATGTATGATATAGCCCAATGGTGTGATCGTCACGTCTAGAGTGACATCAAACGTTACGTTTGGGGTGGTGGTTCCCGTCACACACCGCAAGCTACTCTGGAAACCCAGAATTAAGCTGTCGTATCAAGCCCATGCCTCGGTTTTGATGTGTCCATGGCTGAAAACTGCAATGAAATGACCCGAATCTGCAACTTTGACCACTTTTCATCCACAAATGAGCTTCATGTTCTCCTATTTAAAACCCCTAGACCTCACCATCTACATTCACCAATCCATTCACAACATTTCTCTACATTCTACCAAAAAATGAAGAAGTTTTTCTTATCAATGTTTAAGAAAATGAATATTGAGAGAGTAAAACATGAAGAGGGTGATGAATGTATTCATTCTGAGCATGACGAACACATGGATCAAGGGGTGGATCCAAACACATCATATTTGTCGGGAGATTACAACAATCTGGTTAGTTAGCATATATGTTTACCATCGTAGAGTTACAATAGTCTTGATTTAGCCCTATGGTGTGTTATGTTGCATTATATCGTAGTAAAATGATTTATTTATTCATTTTAGTTCCATAAGTTTACAACAATCTAGTTAGTTAGCATACGATTTATTTATTCATTAAGCCCTATGGTTAGTTAGCATATATGTCTACCTATTTTGTGATGCATGAAACTTTATAATATGTTATGTTGCACCTTGTTACGTTATGTTGCTTAAGCTGATTCGCATTTACTTCTATAGGCTCACAGTTGGTATTTCTTTTGTTAAAACGTATAGATTGCACCAGACACGTATGGCACTAACTCATAGTTCTACCATGGGGAGCAAATTTCTGGACAACCGTATGTTCCTGATTCTTATGAAAGCCTAGATCGAATACAGGTCCCAACCGTGTACTGGGACGGCCTACAACCTCAAGTGCCTTACTCAGACTACAAAAATGTGCCACAGAGACCGGTAGATTCCTTCCTCGATTGTCCAATCCCCAAATTCAGTCTTGGCTTCACAGATGACAAAGATAGCCCCCCCCCCCCCATGATGAGTTGTCCGGAACGCTTCCCAAGCTAGAGTGGATGTAGACCTGTTTTAATTGAAATAGAATTAATTACCATGACGAGCGTATAGCATGTCGAAATCTGCTTACAATCGGTCCTGGAAGCCTTTCCCCAGCTCCCTGTATGTAGAAGCGAGCAGATCGGCGCCCCATCCCCACTCTCCAACATCATCAAGGTCTCTGACATACTCTATGTT